>NW_027108063.1:225048-230826 GCF_000696795.3 Halyomorpha halys | reverse complement strand
AACAATTTTATAGAAAAAAGGAGCCCAATAAAAACGACTAGGTTCTAAGGAGGTCTCAGAGACCCTTCTAACAGCGCTTTGAAGCCTTTAGTATCCTGTATCAATGGCAAGGACACTTAGGCAGGTACATGCTGTCATCTCACAATGGACTTGCAGCAGTCCAACTATTTTATGTTTAACACATGAAAGTTAGTTCTCACAAAATCATGACTCTTACCCCAATCTCTTGGAAGCCTCATACCCGCTTCTAGTCACGCCTTTTTCCCCCTCCCAGATATTTACTTCTAATTTCATAGGCTCTCTAGGCTCCGCCTAATTTTCTAAATTATCTGATTGGTCCAAACCCCTTCTCCTATTTCACTATTCTTCCTACCCCCTCTTCTCAAGTGTACATATATATTACCTAGCTCTAGATAGCTAAGTAAGAAGAGAGACACTCTGTAACAGTGAAAGTAACATGTAGTTCTTGTAAATATGTTAGAATAAACTCATTTTAGTCTTCACTGATTTTTATGTTATTTAATTTGTGCGTCGGTACGAGCTAGTACCTTCTTAGAACACTGATGTCGGACCAATAACAAGCAAGAAATAATTTCCAATCTTAAATATACAATCCAGATGTTAAAACTTTTCGAACAGTTAGCCCTTACCCGGAAAAAAAATAGAAGCAACAACCAGAAAAGATTAAAAAAAATGCATAAGCCTCTCCTAGCTCTATGATCCTCCTCAAAATAAAATCAGCCGATAAAATGGCTGGAAAGAAATCCAAGGAAGTAATGGGGAGGAAATGGAGCTGTAAGGCCAGAAGCAGAAATAGGGATTCTAGAGTTAGAGTTGCTTGGGAGTAATACAGTTCCTGGGAGAGGAGAAAGCAGCAGAAGCTACAAAACAGCTAGGCCAACCAGGGCCCTGTTTCATAATGAAAGCTAATAGTATTAGTTTATAAATACAAGTATTTAAACTACGAAGTACTAACAGGAATAATTTTTTTTTTACAATGTAGATTACTATTAGTGTATATTACAAGAGTTAAATAGTATAAAAGTACAAGTCAGCATTATGCAAGTTAGTGTAATTAAATAAAGTAAAAACTACAACACTAATAGTATTAGTTTGTACTTTATTATTAAACAAGGTCGAAGAGATACTGGAGCCGAAGAAGTTGAAGTACACTACACACCTCAAATAACTCACAATGATAACAATAATCATCCTGTAATTTTTAGTGACAAACCAAATATAAAGAATAGAGTCAGAAGAATAATATAATATTCTCAATTTCATTTTATATAAATCTATAGTAATTTATAATAAACATAATGGTCCATAAGCTCTCATGTAATTAGAAATATATATAACCTGTAAATATCTGTAATAAACTTAGTAGTTTAATGCTTTAAAACTTGGCAGGGGTCTGAGGTATCTAGGCATGTAATAGTAGAAATATTAGTTTAATGGTTTTTTTATATTTTGGGGAATATATAACACATTTCCAAGAACTTAGAAGTAGGTGAGTTCCTATAAAGAACCTATTTAAGTATATAATTCAAATACACAATATAAATACATAAACATATAATGGATAGGGATTCTGGAAATCACATTTCACTTAGAGAAGTGAATAGACAAAAACATACCAACATATGTTTATATGTAGGTGTGAGTGTGTATGTGCGTTTAGATTTATTTATTCTAGTATTAAATAATCCATTCAATATCAATTTTTGGTAAAAAACCTGGATCATGTCTTTTCAGGAAAATCTTTTCGATGTTAATCACTACAGGTTAATTTTTAATACATCATCTAGAAACCTCTTAAGATTAATAGGGAAGAGTTTATAAGTTAAGAAAATGGAAAAAAATGAAAAAAAATGAAAAAGGAAATATTGTTAGAAATGGAAAACCACTTTTATATCTTTGTAAACTGAATAGTCATATTTGATTTTTGAATCGTACTTACTAACCATGTGGTATGTATGTGGACCAAGGTCAGGGCTAAAAGAAAAACGCAGATAAATTACAAAACAAAGATGATCAAAGGAAATTCCAATAAATAAAAATAAAAAGTACTTATATTTTTATAAAGTTTGATTAATTGGGAATTGGCCCTATGAAACAGAGTTTAGATCTCTGATTGCAGTATTTTAATATTTAGTTATAATAAGTATAACCACAAATTTTTACTTATCTTTAGTTATATATTTATCGTTTATAGGTGCCCACGCTCAACGGAGAAGGGATGAGTTAAATTAAAAAATAATAATGGTAACAGGAAAAAGAAAACAATAAAGAATAAATTGCTTCTTAGGCGCCACGTTATTTTTCCCCTTGGATAGGACCAAAACCCCGAAACAATATGCCCACAATATAACTAAAATATACCCTTAAATAAACAATTATCGAATTATGACCACTGGCGAATATCTTCACATGTAGATAACAGAAAACCTAGGGGTGTTACCTCCTACCTGTTGAATTATCGAAATATTAAGAGAACAAAAAAAAATGGATAAATTAACAAGTTGAAAACAGCGTACATGCATAAGAAAGATCAGCAGAATTATATGTGCAAAAGTTTAATAATAAAAAGTAATATATGTACACAGAATGAGAAAAGGGGAAAAAAACGAATTCTTATTAATTAATAAAACAATTAAAACTTATAGGTTGTTTTAACCTTAACTTAAATGCTTAACCTTATTAACTAAATTTGCACTATTATACAAAAGAGTATAAGCAACTTAGAACTCTAGAAAACAGAAATAAATAAGTAAAAATGGACAAATAATTATTACAACTTGCTTACAAATTTGATTTTTCAATATCAATAAATTTCAGTTATTAAATACCGATTCTTAAAAGAATAATTTTTAATGAAAAAGATATTTTCAATCAGCTGAATAAGTCTTCGTTAAAATCTGGTGACCATGATGGCTGTGGGAACGGAACCGGATATTGGGAAAAAGGAAGTTCGTTTTACGTCCGGTTTCATTATTCCCAATAGTTCTATGTAATTACATACCTTTGGGGTAAATTTATTTTATTCAAATTAATAAAGCCATAAAACCCAAGGGAGGCTCGGGGGATTATGTCGAAATTCATTGGAGAATGGTTAAAAAATAATATAAAGCAGTCTTAATTAATTTTTCGACGACTGCCTTTTCCTCGTCTTATTTAAACGAGGAAAATAAACAATAAGTGCTGTAACGTATTTTATGATCACTATTAATTATTAAAGAAATTATAATAATGTTCTTTGAGAGATTCATGACATATACAACGAGATTTGTAGGTAAAGACATTATTCATAGCTGCAAGAAAATTGCTATTTCCTCAATTGAAAAAGTATACATTTGCAAAACTGTTATTCTTTCTTTTAATTTTTATTATGAATGGGAAATATCGATCGCTTACTTCATACTTATATAAGGAAATATAGTAATATACTTCATATACTTATAATAAATAATATACTTCATACTTATAAAAGAAAATGTTGTATAAGTCAAGATTCATGCAAATTAAATGGAGTTTATAATAACGAAATTTATGAGTTCTCTTTATTCTTTTATTTTTAAGCTCTATGTAACGTGTGTTTTAATCATATTAAGTCTCACTTCTCTTTGTTGTTAGTCAATTATGACCCTGTTCCAATTATTAAGCTCAACTAAAAAAGCTTGAGTTAATGAATCCTATCTGTAGTAAATGGTTAAATTTATTGAAATTTAAAGGGGGTCTAGATTTTCGAGAAAGTAGAAAGACTGTCTGCTAGAATTTTCGCAATGATGGATTACATTCCGAAGGCTAAGAAATTTGTTTCGTTAAGCTTATAAAGGCGTTAATTACTAACAGACCAGCTGACAATGTTCATATATCATTAACTGCAAGGATATGATCATAAATGAGCAACATGCGTAATCATAATCACAGTCTCAAGGATATTGCCTTGAGTACAATCAACTGTAGATATTTCAGTATAAAATTAGGACTATAGGATTCCAATATACGCCACATATAGAAAAGGAACTCGCAAATACAATCCGTATTTGAAAATCATTTTTAAGCGCTTTTATATAATTTCATTAATTTTGACAGTGACTTTGTAATTGTAATTTTTTGATTATTCGATCAAGTTAAAATTTGGCACAGATTAATGCATGTAGTAAATTCCATCACGCAAAACTTTTTTTTTTTTACAGAAATTGATAATAATGTATCTCAATCATATCGATAGTACGCGTCATCAGCAGTATAGAACGGATCGGCTGAATTTGAGGAATTTTGGCACATACGTTGCCCAATTAAGGGTTCTTACTACATAGAGTGAGTGCTAAGAGGGCTTCTGAACCCACAAGGTTGACTCACAATTGCTTTAACAGAATAAATAATTACATGCAACAGCTGTAGTCAAACCCGGACCCGAAAGATAGTTGCAAAGCGTCTAAGAACCTAAGCTATCACGGTCCCGTATTTGTAGTCTTATATGCAATCAAAATGTTTTCTCTAAGAATATATATTAGGCAGAAGAGGGTAAGCCAAAGGAGGTATGATCTAAGTTTATATTGTTTGTGAGTTAAATTTATTAATCCTACTGCTGATGTGAGACTTAGATATGATGATAATCGGGGTGAATTATTATTTTGTAGTAAGCTGGGTGGAATGACATACATTGCTTATTTCATTTAGCGTCTTGAGTTCTTGACTTGTTCTGTGATCCGCTACTTCTTGAGTTGGGAGTCCATCCTCCAGGCTGAGTGCTCCCATTGCCACACTCGGAACTGTGGACTTACCCGACATCCTTCCGTGACCCAGGCTTGTGACCAAGAGGCTTCACCATGCTAAGTAAAGTTAGATCAGATAGATAAAATTCCATCAGATAGCAGTTGTCACTGTTCTTTACAGGTAGCGTCGAAAATATTTGATTCTTGTGACAATAGATGGTACCCTCTTCGCTATTTGAGTAATAAAATTATCTCCTCGTAAAATGCCATACAAAACCTATCATTAGAGGCCTGAGAACTTAGCAGTATTATTTACAATATAATACTTATAATAAAGTTGTAAGACAAAAACTAATCCACACGAAAAAGAATAAAATAATACAAACGCCATACCATTATGAATGATTCATCTTGCCAGATTAAGGAATCGAAAAATAAGTCAAGTCGGTTCTTTCAAAATCTCTCGAGATGATCACTGAATTCACCTCTACTTATTTTGAACATTTGAATTTATCAATTAACATTTTCCTAGCATTATCTCTTTATCCTAATTAATGTATTTAGGATCATCCCTGGCCTCATGGCCCTAGTCTTCAGTGACATCGATTTTTTGGTGTAAGGATGCTGGGAAGAAAATCGTATATTCATTTTCAAGTTCACGATAAATTCAGAAAAAGTAATATAGTTATCCTGTCAACCAATGGTTGAGGAATGACCAATGTAAAACAATGCTTTAATTTTTAAAATATTACAGTTTCTTTTTATACCTTATAAAGTGATATATCTTTGGTCATGTAGCGAACTGTAAAAGTAACCTTAAAATATTATAATAAAAAAAGGCGCGACTTACATGTCATAAGTTTCAATTGTTGTTTTCTCGAAAACTAAAATAAAATATGTAAAAAACAATTAGACATTTTCGTACATACGTAAATACAAGAGATTAATTGAGTTTTTATCCATGACCAAGATGTACATTATTAAATCATTCGTCCAACCTGCATCGAAGTTCAGTGAAAGTCTTGGGCTAACAAAAAGACATACATAAAAAAAGTAT
>NW_027108063.1:222741-224998 GCF_000696795.3 Halyomorpha halys | reverse complement strand
TATTATTTTAAAAAAATTACAAACATATGCAAACAACGTTACTTTTCCAGTATTTGAACCAGGACAAGATAAGAATTAATTACCTATAAATAAATATTACACAATCAGAGTTTATTTTCAACGGTCCACAGACCGTTCACGCTTCTCCTCCCAGAGGTTCTACCAGCAATATAAATATTTGGAAAGCGGAATTCACAAGGGATCAACTTGGGTTTCAAGCTTATCCATATGTTAAGAGAATTTTATTTCAAAGAGAGAGGAAAAAAGAACAGTTCGTTAATTAAAGCGGCTTTGCTCGGCTTTATTGAAAACAGGATTTAACCATTAAATAACATTTGCTATAAGAGAACATTTAAACATTATTGCTTTTGATAATCATGAGGATATAATGTATTCATAAATAAATAGCAGTGTGGTAGAAAATAAAATTACTTGTTTTTAGGCAGTCTATTTTTTAAAAATATTATTACTCACCCTGCGCATATTATTTGCATTAAATATAAGTTAGACTATATGTAAACATTTTTGATCATTCTGTATATATTTCATTGCAAAATCATCAAAACACATATTTACATAATTTTTTTTTTTTAAGTTTCTTGCCGACATGGACAATAAAAATATTTTTACAAATATAAAAATCACTATTCATAAATAATACATAAGGATACTAGCATGTGAACGACGTACATTGCATATTTGCTAATAACACATAACATAATAGGACTACAACCAAAAATTATATTCAATGATTTCGACTGATCTTTGTTTACTTGATGTGCTGAATTGGACTTAGTTTTCTTATACTTGTTTGTATGTGTTTATGTAATTTATGTATGTTTTTATAATAAAAAAATTGTTGTAGCTTCTAGATCAACTTCAAAAGGACCGTACGGTATAAAACGTGTTGTGTAATAATATATCGAATTGTGGTACTTCGTTTCGTATTTGAGACATAAACAATTGCATTTATGCATTTTTAAAATTCATTTTAGTGTCTTTTAATTGACTTCAAATGAAGTAAATATGTATTATTTATTCTTATTATTAAAAGACAGAAAACTCGTACTTTCCAATGCTATCAACTCATTTTAATTTGGAAATAGTTATTGAAATAGGTTTCAAATTGATTTAAGGAAATGTAAAGCCGATTAATTCTCTTTGACAAGTAGTAAAATTTTAACTTTTAATCTTCGTTTCATATTTGTAAAAAGAATTAAACTGTCACCAGACTAACGGTTGTGCAAGGGGGTGATTTGGTCAGAATCAAACTCGACCGCCAGATTTTTACGGAATAAAGGATATCTACCTTATGATGCTGAGTGAATTCCGAAGGACTCCCGAAGCTATAGGGCTGACTTACGACTACAGAAAATAATTATCACCCACTGATGGATTCGAGCCCGAGTCGTTGGAATTAGTAGCACAGTTCCTTGCCATTGAACTACTCACTCAAACCTGTAAAATAAAAGAAATATACTTCAATATACAGGGAAAAATTAGAAAACCAATTTAGATATTATATTAGAGTGGTACCAAAGTAGTTTCTCTACAAGTCTGCATATTCTATTGGAGTAAGGAGTTTAGCTTCGACAAATAAAGACAAAGAACGCAAATTGGAGTGAATTAAGGTACAAACAATATTTTGTTTACTTCTGCCTTGTTAAAATGTTTGTTTAACTAATAACTAATGAACCCATATTTACTGCAATCGCTATTTAAATGTACCACATGTTCAAACAAATCCCCCTCCATGCATCCCCAGTCTTTATCAGGTAGGTATATAAACGCAATCCTACCCCGCTTAAAATAGACCACCAGACGTCGATTGAAGCCGCTGATCGTCTCTGAGATATAACGATGAAGTCAGCTGGTGCACTTCTCGCCTTGCTAGGCATCGTTGCCGTCACCCAAGGTGCTCCTCATTACCCGGGTCGATACCCACCAATGGGACGTGGAGGTGGACCCCGTCCATGTGGCCATCACAGTATATTACCAGTAGCAATACCAGTACACACACAGCATCAGGTTGTCTTAAGCAATCCAGTACCGGCAGCAACTAATCCACAAACGAACCAGCTTTCTTCACTACAAAGTCTGTTGGGTGCCATGGCATCGAGTTCGCCTTCACAAACAAACCAGCAGGCTACAGCGTCTACACAAGCTGCAGCACCAAACCTGCAAGCAATACAAGGTTTAATGGGTGCCTTGGCTTTACAAACAAACCAGCAGGCTACGGCAACAGCATCTACACAAG
>NW_027108063.1:216224-217986 GCF_000696795.3 Halyomorpha halys | reverse complement strand
AAGTATCAGGTAAAGTTGGCAATAAATACACGTATTTTAACCCATCTCTTTTTTTCCCCCCGATCCCTTTAAAACAGAAAAGAAACAGTGAATTAATGAGTGCATTACTGTGAAAAAATGAAGTAATTCGTGTTGGGTATTACCTTTTACTACCTTTGGTATTTTAAGGTTACCTGTAGTGTTTATTCGTTATTTATGAAATATCCATTCTAAATGGTGATATTTTAAATCCGGAGGTGAGGGACCTCCTCGTGTTGTATGGTATAGAAGATAGAAAAATAAAAAACATTAATTAATAAAGGCAATAGATAATGGTAAAATAATAAGAAAACAGTCAGAAGTCGAAAGAAAGAGAAGTATGGGAGAGGGGGTGGTTGATTAAAGGTATATAAACAGCTAATAATAATTGTTGACATAATGCCAAGTGGTTAATACAAAGATTACATACCTCTTACCTTTATAACTTTCTTTCTCGTTTTTATGGGTAAGAATTAACAACTAAGGATCTCAAATAAACAGTAAGATTGAGAATAAAACCTCGAATGGTCAACAATTTATAAAAAAAAAAATAAAATAATGAAGAAATTTAAGTAAGCAAAATATGTTAAATAATTCCAGTTCAAATGATTTCTCAAAAAAAAAAATAATAATCTTCAAAACTTATCCTCAGAATTATAACTGCCTGTGCTCCATAATATTCCTTCTCAGAATAATTAGTCTTCTTAAAAATCCTTAGAGCATATCTCTAATTCCTCATAGAAAACGATTCAGCAGAATGAGAAACTACTGATTGTAGTCAACTTCAAAATTTGAGGTCTACAAAAACAAAAGTATATTTTTCAAATAGCGTTTTCTGGAGTTCCATTCAGAAATCTGGGTAAAGTTTTGTATTTTATTTTTTCAGATCATGGCCTGGAGCAGTGTTCTGGTGCTTCTTCTGGTCGTCCAGCTCGCATCACTATCCAGAGTAACAGGTTAGATGATCTATAATAACATCTTAAATTAAAATTTATATGTTTTAATACCAGCTCGTTACATATACTTCATAAAGAAATAATAACGTTTTTTCTTTAAGTTACCAAAGGTATCCCATGATAGATTTTGTCTTTATGTAGGTATTTCTATTTAGTAGACAATTTATTTGTTTCTTCTAAATACTAATAAATAGTACAGTTACTCATAATCTCTCACTTAAGATTAGTTATTTGTGCTCACAAATATTTGTGCAATACCCTGAGTTTCAACAAGAGCATGCTAAATATCAAAATGTATACCAAGTTAAATGTCAGGCCTCTCAGTTCTTATATTTATTTATTTAATACCAGATGGGCCTGGTGAGCCTTATATGGTTAATATAAGTTGTTGTTTTTTTTAGTTGATTATGGAGGGACGGGTATAAACTAAATAGATAAAAATAATAAATCTTAATAAGAGAGAAAAAAATAATTTGATATATAATAGGACGAAGATAAAAATAAATAAATATAAGAGAAGTTATCTTAATTACAGAATTGATAAATATAGGATTTATAACAGGATGTCCTGAATCAATCTGGGCTTCAGTCTTCGGTTTGAGGTTGGATTTCCCAAGTTATAAGTCACTGCTCCTGTAACTGTCGGTAACTGAGAGTGGAACTTCATAAATAGTTTTTTTTATGTAATCCTCTATGGACTCCATTGGTAATTCCCGAAGCAATTGGCTATCCTCCCATTTCAACAGGCTTGTGAGCTTTTTATAATAATCATTTCGCTCTGCTGACTA
>NW_027108063.1:214004-215069 GCF_000696795.3 Halyomorpha halys | reverse complement strand
TTTTTTTGTTATTAAAATCTGAAAATGAGATATTTACAGTAGAGTTTAAGATAGTTTATGATAACTCACCATAGCTCTTAAAAATGAACGTTTTGAGATAGAAAGTTTTAATTCTGAGATATAATTATACTGGAAAAGTCACCAATGGCATTCTGTGCCATTCATTCATCCATTCAACATTTTAATAATGGATTCTAGAGGTTAAGGGGTCCGTCATGCATATACTCAAGTTACTTTATGCATATAGCTCTTTTTAAACAAATTTTTTTTTATGTTATTAAAATCTGAAAATGAGATATTTACAGTAGAGTTTAAGATAGTTTAAGATAACTCACCATAGCTCTTAAAAATGAACGTTTTGAGATAGAATGTTTTAATTCTGAGATATAATGGAATAATAATAATAATGAGATATATAATACTGGAAAAGTCACCAATGGCATTCTGTGCCGAAGATCTTCATGCCAACAGTTCTTGACTTGGCAGTTATGATTCAAGGGATATTTCCCTCGGGATAGACTTCTCAAGCAAACATGACGGTTTATCATGTGAAATATATCGAATACTACGATATAAAAAAAAGAATGGAGAAAATAACTCGAAGATATAAAAAAAATAGTCAATATTTATTTACAACCCATATTACTTGTTCAGGAATAACAAAATCGGTGAAAAAATTAAGGGAATATCAGAAATTGATTAAGGGTTATATTATTTCAATGTTTACATCATGGAGCTAATAACTTACTTTTATTCTATTTGTTTAAACTTTAAACTCTGGACGTCACCTGATATTTCCGTTTATTGAATCAGGTATCGATTATAAGTATTCGTTTATAAAATGAAATAATTAGATTGGCATTGTTAAAAAAATATTGTAGACAAAATAAAAGAACTAAAGGTCCTCTGTGAAAATTTAGTACAATATCAAAAACCATTTATTTTAGAGCAAGATAAATATAATATTTCATGCTCTTTTAGCAGAAACATGAGACTTGATGTGGCGATTTTCCCCATAAAATTATCGCTATAAGACATATTTTATTATCCTATAAATAATATATA
>NW_027108063.1:210448-213859 GCF_000696795.3 Halyomorpha halys | reverse complement strand
CAGTCAACACTAAAACTATATTGAGATGGTATTTTCCGAATTTATTGATCGCATAGACATTTCCTAAAGAGTTTAAAAAACAGAACGTTTAGAAGAACGAATTTTTTAAAGTAATTATTAAACAATAACATGTACAAAATACAATTAATATTAATAAATAGGTACAGTGCTTACAACTGTGTGTTCTACGCAACATTAAATTAGGTATTTAAATGTAAAATCGAGTGATCTTTGCTGTATCAGCTAGTTTATCTGGGCTGAAATTCTGAATAATCTAAAAACCTTACTCTAAAATACTTTTAATTTTGTTTATTTTGTAATAGTTAACCATTTTTAGTTGTTAACAATACAAAAAAATGTGTGATATGAAATATGATCTATGAAAGAATTTGATAATTAACTGTGGGGAAAAAATAGACTCGACAATCGAAGCCTATCATGTCCGATCTCTCCCGATAGTAATCATTTGTACATGGTTTTATTATATTTTGTAAAATTTGCTTGAGATGAATAAAATTAATATTCGTGATTCTCTTCTCAATAAATCCCAAAATATGCATTTTTATTTCAACATAAATATCAAATTTTATTGTTTGATATTTTCGCTTTTATGGGTGGTAGTACATTAATCTGAAAAATGTAACTACCCTCGTTTAATCTACCCAACATATTATATGATCAGTCTATCAGCCAGGTCTATTCACCATTAAAGTCAAGCTATGAAGTGTCTATTGCGTAACAAAGCTCTTAAACCACATAAAATTATTATTAATAATTATTTAAATAATAATTAACTATTAAATATCAACATCTACCCTTATTCGCACTTGTACCATATTATAGTAGTTGTATGAAGACCTTTCATGAATGGCTTAGACCATAGGGAAATCACTAGGTCCAGAGCAATTCAGTGAGTTTGCCTAGGCATTCAGTTCTGCGGATGTCCTTAGTCCTAGTGCAGGCTACAGGACACCTTCCCAATCCATTAGGAACAGAGGATTTCAGTCCTACAACCAATCAACCCCAGTGGACTGGCCAACGGTAAACAATCATCACTAATCTGCCTGATTGCGAATCCGCGCTGGTCGTAGTTCCGCTCAGCTGGACTTTGGTTACATCCACAACAGTTTATCTCAGCTAATTTTTACTATCGAGAGTTTTACTGGAAGATATTTTGAAAACGAATTTTATTTCACTTTATATTCACCCTATTTCCATGTTACGTTAAAAATTACGTGATAAAATATTGATTAACAAAAATATGCAAAACAGATTGCCAGAAAGGAAGATAATTAACGATTGTAAATCAAGATTCAAGTAGTTGAAAACAGAAATGTTTATTTATATGGCTCATATGAAAGAGGGCTATCGCCAAGTGTTTGAGACAAGTGATGGTCGAGACAGGCACCGATTAACAATAGGGGTATTCATAATACTGTGTTACATTTAAAATGTTTTACCATGTTAAATGTCATAAGCATAGCATTGTGAGCAGCCCTATTAAAAGTCATGTTAAATGGTAAATGCATAAGAGCTCCTAGCGGATTTTCTGAGCAACTTGTTTTAGTAACCTTTCCTTCCAAAACTTCATGTTATTGTTTACTTCTAAGTTTTCATTGAAGTAATTTATTATAAAATGCTTAAAATAAGTGTAAAAGTTAAGCTACTGATTGTCTTTTTTAAAAAGTCCAAAACACAAGACAAAAGAAAAAAAAAGACAAACCACGAGTAAGTAACCTAATACGACAAAAAATAAAACGGTGACAAGCTCAGCTGTTTTGTGACGTCATTATCCATTTGACAGACCTAGTAACAGACTCTCATTCATGTTACATCATTTTAACATGGTAAAAGAAGGAAATAATTCTTCATTTAACATAACGTTTTCCATTTAACTAAATGTTAAACTAAAGATCATGAATACCCCTAATATAAGTAGATTCCTTTGGTCCTAAATAATTAGTTACACAGTTAGTATGCATCGTCAGTTTTGATTCTGGTGGACCATAGATCCTGGAACTCACCCCTACAAGAGGGTAAAGAATATTTTCCGAGAAGTCAGATGGGACTGAGTACACTAAAAAACTGAGGAGCAAACTCTATTCTAGTGATTCTTTTTTTTTTCATTAATTATAGCAAATCATTATTTTATAGTATTTATGTTTATCTTGGATTATTTAATTTTACATCAATAATTTAGAAGTCATATCAATATTTTTTTTTCAAAAGTGTTTTAAGTTTTCCCACAAGTTTATCATTTATATGCCTATTGCTATTATACTTTATAGTAATAGCATTATAATTATATCGTTCATATAATCATAAGGAAGATGAGAAGGATTTTCCCGAGCATAAAACCTAGCTCTCAATAACAGTTGTTAAGTAATGATAGTCTGGTTGACAGCGTACTTGCACAGATAATTTGAGGTTCTGATTTTAACTACTGCCTCAGACAGGCACTATTCTTATTCTTACTGTCTTTTCTTGAAATTTTTTTTTATAATTAAATATTTAAAAAAATAGTTAGAAATTACTTTTGATTAATATCAATTCATAGAAATATTTAATTTTCATTTTTCTTCAATTTTAATATCAGGGATTGCTCTATTACCCTTAGTTAAAAAAAAATATTGTGGCGCTGGAAGTTAATTTCCATTTTATCCCCTGTTTATCAACGAACTTTTGTTAGATTTCTGATGTGATGACTGAGTTATTGGGGAATATATTGTATCCAACCTCCCTTGAACGTATACGGCGGAGTTGAGAGCAACCTCTCGTCCCAAAGAGGGACAGCTGTAAAAGAAACTTGTATATTTTGGAAGGCAAGTACAGGGCAGTGTATTAATAGGATATTAGGATGAAATCTCACACTAGCTATCACCCCGATACCCAATTTTAGCCACTTTTTCAGTGTCGCTCAATTTAGTTAATTTTTACTACTTCGACGTTTATCCATTGGATCATTGTTTTTTAAATAATACAATTTGGATTAGTTAATTTTTGTTTTTCAAAAACTTCTCTACTCGTTATGAGTAAAGACCGGGCCTGATTCCCGGATTTGGGGCAAGAAGGAAAGAGTAGAAGTAACTATTTAATAGATAACCATTATTTAACATAGAAATGAATCAATAGCATTTATCACTCTTTGACAAACCTATAATGGTAATAATATATAACAATAAATAAATATTTTCAAATTAAGTTAGTGAAGCCTGCTTAAAGTGGGCACTTGGGGCGTGCTAGGTAGAGCATTGCTTACTGCCTTTTCGCTTCGAATTGAATCTATACATATACACCACTAACCAAATCCACTCCAAAGATTACTACTTCTATAGCCCATCGCCATTACAGAGTTTGACTTGTTCTCATTCCTCGTCAATCCTGCTTATGGATTGTTTTGAAAATTCTTAA
>NW_027108063.1:197689-206438 GCF_000696795.3 Halyomorpha halys | reverse complement strand
CTATTTCATAACAAAGCTCTTAAGAACATAATATTGTCTAATTTATAATTAGTTAAATAACAATTAACTATTAAATATCAACTTCTACCCTTCTTTGCACTAACTTGTACCGAAACATAAAAGTTATATGAAGACCTTTCATAAATTGCTTAGACAATAGGGAAATCCCCAGTTTCAGAGCAATTCAGCGAGTTTGCCTGTGCATTCAGTTGAGCAGATGTCCTTAGTCCTTTTGCAGGCTACAGGACACCTTCACAATCCATTAGGAACAGAGGATTTCAGTCCAACAACCAATCAACCCCAGTAGACTGGCCAACCCTTCAGATATGAAGTGTTATATTTTTAGTTTTTAGTTATCAACATCCGGTTTCAATTCTCGTTGATATTCGTCAGGTGTCAAAGGTTTGAAAAGAATTCTCATTTCTAAAGTTAAAACTCTCCTTTTTTCTTTAACTATGTTAAAAAAATATTTACTCTATTTCCTTAAAGGCAACGTGTACCTTATTTATAATCGGTTCTAGTTATCTGTACTTTATATTGTAATGAAGTCGTCAAACATAATATTATTTTTTTGAAACCCATTCCCATGTCTTAGAATTTACTGAATCATGTCTTTTTTTTTTGTTTCAATCACTTGACAGAACGATCCTTTCAAAGGGTTCGTTGAAATCATTAAAATGATTATAATATCACATAATCATTGAAATTAATAAATAAGCATTATCTGGCCCAAAATCATGTTAATGAAATAATAAATAAATTGAATAGTCATCATATAGTACCTTATTGGTTTGCAAATACCATTATTTTATTTCCTTGGAAGCTTTTCTTTTCTTATTGAAATGTTGAGGTGAAAAGAAACTCTCTTTAGAATATCATCAACGATCAACATTTACTTGCATTCGGGGCATTTCCCCAACTTCTCATACATCATTATTCCTATTCTTTTATTATTAAGATTCTTTTGCTTTTTTATTTTCATCATATTTATTATGGTGGGGATTGTAAAAGTAATTTTTTGGTTCAAAGATAAACTAATGTTTGCCAATGCAGTTTATACGTTTTTATAATTTGTGAATTTGTGAAAATAAAGAACAATACACTTTTCTGGTTTCCAGTATTTTTTCTGTTTCTCCTATACAAATTCGTTCAAATTTTTCGCAGTTGGTTACATTTTACTTTTCCAATTTACCTATTTTATTTTTCAAGTTTGATTATTGGAGTTGGAGCATGTTGTTATCGTATAAACTGGTTTTAATATTGTTATTGTCATATTCTAGTTATCGGTTAGGCCTGGTTTGTAATCGAACCAGAAGAATTTTGTATTGTCATAATCCAATGTTTCTTCTTTTTTTATTATGAATGTTAACAGAAACTTTTTATTGTCTTTCCTATAAAATATAGAGATTATTTTCTGTTTTGATGTTATTACTGCTATGTTGCTTTGCTTTGTTGGTCTGACTGTTTGTTTTTCCATCTTAATGATATTTTTTTATTATTTATTTGTTTATGATTATTATTTATTTTGCTGTACTAAATTCCGATGATTAATCTTTTTGGGTAAAAAATTACGACTAATATAGTGTAAATTTTTTTCTCGCTTTGTTTTTTGTAAATTTTACTTGTAAGATTTATTGATCTATCTATTAAATTTTTTGGATACGTTTTTAATTTGTATTATTAATATTTAATAATATAGATGTATGAATAATTAGTTTAAATATTTAAATCAAAAAGAGTGCGGGAGGGGGAGGGGTGTGACGTGAACCTATATTTTGTTAGGTACCTATCACATTCTTCCTCCATTCACCAACCTGATCTAACATATAAAATTTAGATTTTTGAATAAATAAACAATAAAATCCTAGATTTGAAAGTATCAAATGCAAATATATTTGCATATATATGTGTAGATGTCGGTTTCACTTATCCGAGATCAAATAATACGTGTTTTGAAGCAGCACACTACAACTATAGCATCAGAAATGTAAGGACGTCAGTTTACGTCGGATCTCTATTGAAATCGGCTTTTAGTGCACATACAGATTTCCCGGGAGAGTGGTTTCCACTATAGCCCTACGGCTTCAGTTAACCTTCTCGTGAATCGAGAGTACTTAACAATAAATTTGCTACGAGGGGGGTTAGATCTAGGGTGTGGAGGGTCAGACTTAGTATATGTGAATTTACAATGACCATTATGCAAAGCTGAGTCCAAATCCCAGAACCTCTTTATATACCTATCTGGTAGTATTAGATGGAATTTTATTTGTGAGGATGGCATAAAATATCGGGCAATACTATATAAATTTCATTATTCATAAGTTAGTTATACATTGTTAATTCCTTATATGTGCAGAATTAACAAAAAAAAAATAGAGTTGTGGAACAAATCTTCAACATGACACAATTTATTTCGAGGTTGACAATTACAAGAATTGAGAATTGTTCAATATTTCTTTTCAATATCTAAAAATGCAAAGGTAAAAAAATCGGCTGTGAAATACAAAAGGGATTTCAGGAATTTATATCGTTCGAGATTGCGAGTTTTTATAAAGAGTCCATTAGAAACCTTGTTCAACTGAAGAACACTGAAGAACGGAAGAGGCATCTTCTGATTAATTGGTAAAATTTAATTAAATCCTTCCACGCTTTAATAATTTTATGTTGAAAAATTTATATTTGCGTGATACAGATACAAAATAATAAAAAAATAATTTTGTTATTTAACAGAGCCACTGGCACTATAGTGTGATAAAATTATGTTGCTCCGTTTAATATCATTTCAAAGGTAGATCGTTAAGTATTTTTTAAAAGTAAGTATTTTTGAACAGACCAGGGCTGGAGCTAATTTAAATTTTCCTCACTTTAAAAAAAATATCGAATGAAACCAACAAAATATCAATTTAAAAGAAAAAAACCAAAAAAAAAAAACCTATTAAATAAATGTTAAAGTGAAAAATAAATCTGTTATAGTCCGAAACATAAGAACTCAATTAGTTTTTTTTTCCTTTTTTCGAAGACAATGTATTTTAAAGCACCATTATGTTTTATTTACTTATTTTATAATGAAAAAATTATCCATTAGTTATTTTTAAAACATAAGGTAATGAAACCTAGCTAAAAATAAAGATTAAAGTTCATGAAATTGTTATTTAGATAAAAAAAGAACATGTTTTACAAATAGCTCTATTGATAGTCTAAAGGCCATAAAATATGGTTTCATGCATGTACATAGAACATGGAAAGAAAAAGATTTATAGAATAACAAATTAAAGAAAATTAAATTGTCCGTCAAAGTGCACACTTGATAATGCGGTCAAGTGGTATGGCCATAAACCATCTGCTCCAGTTGTTCCTTGGGCTCTAATAGCTGCATTAAAGTGCTATAAGGCCAGATGCAACTAGAGCTTGACATAAATATTAAATTACGGCTCTCATTCGACGCAGATTAATTTAATGTTCCATCGTATTTAAGATGTTATTTTATTTAAGTTTTTTTTATTTGAGGAGATGATCGGGGGGTGCGGTCAGCAAAGAAACAACATAAATAAACGAAAAAATATTTATTTATGCCGACGTTTTGACCTGATTTTCAGGTCTTCATCAGGGCTATAAAAACAAAAAGACAACAACCATCATTTAGAGAGAATTTGCCGACCTGCACTATGGCGGCTTTTCCTGCTATTTATATCAATGTAGACTGAATTCTCTTCCTATAACATTACTCTCGCATTTCTTACTTTCTTCATTTCCCTTTCTCCATTTATTTCTTCGTATCTCCTGTTATTTCTTTTTATAATATTTTTTTTTTTCATAAGCTCCATTATTAATTTAACTTATTCTTTATAGATTCTTTCCAATGTATCATTTATTTATTACTCACATTTATACATATATAAATAATAATGTAATCAATCTACTACTGTCTTTTTCCACAGTTATTAATCAACTTTTTTCTCTCTAAATGATGGTTGTTGTATTTTTGTTTTTATAGCCCTAATGAAGACCTGAAAATCAGGTCGAAACATCGGCATAAATAAATATTTTTTTGTTTATTTATGTTGTTTCTTTGCTGACCGCACCGCCCTCCCCATCATCTCCAATCAGTAATCTACGGTGAACTATCTACACCTCATTTAATTTTTTTTTTAAATATGGTGGGAATGAGCCCTTCGATCCTTACTACCATTGTCTAAAAACATGCTAAAATGTAATATTACAAAAAAAAAAGATAATAAATTTAATGTTCTTTAATTTATGGTACTATAAAATTTTCACTAGATTGTAGCATTTATCAGTCAAAGACGAAACAAACACCTAGTTCCTTATTTCATCGATATAATTATCTGTTTAGTAACTATGTCCAGAAACGCGTATACAACAAAATTGTCTTGTTTTTATTTACAGTTGACTGCATTCTGTTTGCCTTTATTATTAAGATATGGTATCCATTCCAACAAAAAATGTAATTCTCTTTAATTTTTCCTAAAGTTTTTGGCTAGGACGCACCATATAGGGGCTATAGACAAAAAACAAAGCAAAAAACAAATTAGCTACTTAGTAAGAGTTTTGGAACAACTAGAAATACTTTTTCGAGGCAGAGTGTGTTAGGAATTTTTTTTTTATTTACCTGCAGATTATTTATGAGATGGATTTTATGTATTGGGCTCTTGTATAGAAAAATAGAGAGTAGTTCTCATTCTCATATGAAAGATTTTTCAATATACAATTTCAGACATATTCATAAAAAATTTTTTAAATTTATTTACATTACCTGAGATCATTTTAGAAAAGACGAGTGAGGCTAGAGATTATTTGAGAGTGACAGTTAATCTCTTGATGAAAACTACATTATTGTTGTAGAACTTAAATTGTTAAAGTCTTACAGCTGATTGACCGTCTTATTTACAACTGTGACCATGAATATCAATGCCTTATTCATAATTCATAACTCTGAGTAAAAATGTATGTCCAAGAATTTAATCTAGTTATGTGCCACGAAAATGATTTTTTTAAAAGAAGTCTAAATCGTGACGAATTAATGTAGTCAACAAATACTCTTTGAGCTAACATTAAAAAGTTTATTAAATAATTTGCTATATACTAAATAGATAAATTAATTAACCGTACCTTTAAAAAATGCATAATACTCTATTTTATATTTTTAAATTCTCTTGGTAGTTTTTACTAGATTTGATTGCGATTATAAGTAGCATTAGCATAAAAAAAATATATATACTTTTTATTTTATTATAAATCGCACATATACGACTTTTAGAATAATGTATGATTACCTCAGGTTTGAACAATTAAAGTAAGAAAAAAAGGTAATTAAAAAAGAATAAAATTTTAGATTCAGTATGCTTCCTTGCAAAAGAGCTGTTTATATCATCGTCTACGGAATACGGTATCGCACCCACAACGGTAGCCTGTGGTTCCAAGACCGGTCCTGAAGTCCCCTTCATTCAATATAATTTCTTAAATTGAATTCCATATTATTGAATAAAGATAAAACTTTCTCGTTTATCGAGGAAAATTCATTTTCCGCTTCGATAAATGCCGAATCCTATTTCCTTTGCCAGAATGCCAGTTTCCCTCTGATTTATTTTACATGATTCCTAAGATTTCTGAGTAAATATTGTTC
Source organism: Halyomorpha halys (assembly GCF_000696795.3). Lineage (NCBI taxonomy): Eukaryota > Metazoa > Arthropoda > Insecta > Hemiptera > Pentatomidae > Halyomorpha > Halyomorpha halys. Next base: position 200,794 of record NW_027108063.1, on the reverse strand, counting down.
AGTGTAGGAGGGAAAAAAAATTAATAAAACTTAATTTGATGGACCATTTCGTTCTGTTTATTTAGAAATACCTTCACGATTAAATGCTATTTGGTTTGGTTTTTTTTAAATAAATACCGTTGGCTTTAATTTATTTTCCCGGAAAACCCTAAATACTTTTTACTTCATTTATTTCTGTATTTTTTGGGACTTTACGAACAAATTCAATTTATTGTACATTGAATTTTCATTTTAGTATTTTGAATTTAGTTATATTTTGTCTATTGAGTTATTAGTCTATCGCTAGAAATTAATTCATGTACTGTTCTAGTTCATAAATCGTAGCAGTCTTCCCAGCGATCTAATAATCCAGACTATGAATATTAATTTTCATTAATGTCTATCATTACTGTATGTTATTTTGGCATTGGTCGATAAATGTAGTCATCTCGGGGAACCATATTAGATGTATTTTTCTGAATATATAAATTTTTAAAAAATAATAAAATTACTGTAGACAGTTATTATTAAAAATTAGGTGATAATAATAAACTTACACCTTTATCTTCTATCATTTTACGACCAACCTTTTTGCCTTAGGAGTGTTTGACTGATTTATTAATGTTGGAGACCAAGTATAATAAATAAATTCAACTAACGATCAAATAAAAATACAGATGAATTTATGAATAGGGTGTATAAAAAAAATGACCGTTTTTCAACAATATATTTGTATTATTATTTCTTTAATATAAAAAACAATTAATACTCAAATTATAGTCTATAACAAATTATATTGTTATCAACTGTAATTAGCCATCTGCTAGCCAATTGCTCTATCTCACGCTGATAACATTCTTTGTGATGACTGTTAAAGAACTCTTAGACTGCAATTTCAACTTCCGCAAAATTATCAAATTTTTTTCCCAAGACGGAAACGGGTCATGGATCGAAACAAGTAGTAATCCGATGCTGTGAGGTCTGGACAATATGGTGGATGAGGCAAGAGCAAAAGCACCCCTTTTAAAGCACCCCTGAAGTGCTTTAAATTTTTTTTTCCAAATTTCTAACCTATTAGCTTATTTCTGAGGAGTAAGTTCGCGAGGGACCAGTATACTGCTCTTTTTCACAGTGGCCATTGAAGGTAGATGGCGACTAACAGTATCTTTCGACACACCACACTCCCCGACAAGTTTGTGAGTACTTGTGGACGGATTTGACTCAACAGCTTCCTGTAGAACCTCATCAATATCCATTAATGGTTGCCGGGAGCACTTCTTCCTTTTCCACGTCGTATTTCCACTGCCAAATTTTTCAAACCAACGCCGCGCTATGTGCGCTGATCAAGGATACCTTTTCCTTCATATTTAATAATTTTACGAGTTGCTTCAGCGGCTGTGAAATTTTTTTTCAGTAATGCCTTAAAATTACAAGAATTTCCTAGGACACTGTCATGTTTCTTCTTTAAAACAAATAACTAAACTGAGGTATTTTTTGAAGAAGTCGAATGGAATTAAAAAGGCTTAGAGAATGCTTTAAAGGGATTATTATGTATTTGTATGTACTAAATAGGATGAATATATTTACAGTCCTTAGAAATCTTGAATTTGATAAAACGGTAATTTTTTTTTTTTATACACTATTAAAATAAATTTGTATTTTTCACATACCGCGAACTCAACTATCTCCTCATAAATACATTTGTAGATTAGTCTGTTAAAATAAAAAAACTTCAATTATTTTTAACCTTCCAGGGACAAAATTAACAATGACGATTATCTACTTTATTCTTTTAGCAACAGAAAAGAATGTCTAATAGCAGCAAGTACATTGAGATATATTAGTTTAATACTAACAGTTAACAAGTCAAGTTAGTATTAAACTTAAAAGTTACCAGGTTTTTGTGGTTGTTTACTCCTAACGAAGAGGTTAACGAAAAAAGAATAAGTGATAACTGAGAGGGAACTGAATTAGACCGGAACAAGAGGCAGAGCCATTCACCTAAGGCGCGGTGATTAGGTACCAACTCCTGGTCTTTTCGTTTCTTCATTTTCTCTTTTCTGTGTTTTTTCTTTCTTGTTTTACCTCCTTACTTTGGCTTTTCCAACAAGCCAGAAAACCAGCTCTAATCCTGTCTTCATTATTGTAGGGTTCTTGAGTACAACCGAACTATTCGATTTCAGAGCTAACCTCTCAAACTAAATTCTTTGTTATTGATACTATTATGAAACAAAAATTATAATTATTGGAGAAGTTTGTCGGGGGGTGCGGTCAACAAAGAACAACATAAATAAATAAATATGGTTTTGTTTATTTATGTTGTTCTTTGCTGAACGCACCCCCCGACAAACTACTCCAATCATTAACCTACGGTCAACTATCTACACCTCATTAAAAATTATAATTATTGATTATACCGAGGTTGTTTTATATAGGGAAGATGTCCATATATGGAACCTCAGGTCAGTTGTTTAAAATCCTACATAGCTTTTGAAATAGAGTGTTATTAGTCATGGTTTGAATATACTTTAGTTATAGTAAGAGGATAATCCGGGTGAGGGTCAATAAAGGTATCAAAAAAGTAAAAAAAAAAAAACTATTTATTGCAAACCAACGTTTCGCCCCACTTTGCAGGGCTTCGTCAGGGCTAAACGAAAAAACAAGATACAAATATTTTAGAATTAACAAAACCTTAAAATTAAAAACATTTCAAAAAAAGTTTTATGCTTATAGAGTATATAAAAAATAATTAATAATAGCAACATAAGGAAGTATGTACGTAGACTGGAAACAAGTTACTAATGCATATAACCTGGGCCCTGTTTCATAATAAAGTACAAACTAATACTATAAGTCTTGTCGATTTAATTTAATACAATTACACTGACTTGTATAATAGTAACTTGTACTTTAGCACTTTTTAACTCCTGTAATATCACTAATAGTCCGCCCTATTATGAAAAAAAAGTATTAGTGCAATTACCACGTTGTTTCTATACTTGTACTATGAAATAATACTATTAGCTTTCATTATGAAATAGGGTCCCAGGTGTGATAGATGTTTTAAATATAGATTTAAATAGATAAATTGTAGGAGTTTTTTTTTTTTTTTTTTTTTTTTTTTTT
>NW_027108063.1:192997-197639 GCF_000696795.3 Halyomorpha halys | reverse complement strand
TCATGGTTTGAATATACTTTAGTTATTGTAAGAGGATAATCCGGGTGAGGGTCAATAAAGTTATCAAAAAAGTAAAAAAAAAAATATCTATTGCAAACCAACGTTTCGCCCCACTTTGCAGGGCTTCGTCATGGCTAAACGAAAAAACAAGATACAAATATTTTAGAATTAACAAAACATTAAAATTAAAAACATTTCAAAAAAGTTTTATGTTTATAGGGTATATAAAAAAGAATTAATAACAACATAAGGAATTATGTACGTAGACTGGAACAAGATACTAATGAATACAACCTGGGCCCTGTTTCATAATAAAGTACAAACTAATACTATAAGTCTTGTCGATTTAACTTAATAAAATTACAATGACTTGTAGTTTAGTACTTTTTAACTCCTGTAATATCACTAATAGTCCTCCTTATAATGGAAAAAAATAATTATTAGTGCAATTACCATGTTGTTTCTATACTTGTACTATGAAATAATACTATTAGCTTTCATTATGAAATAGGGCCCAGGTGTGATAGAAGTTCTAAATATAGATTTAAACAGATAAATTGTAGGAGAATACTCATTAAAATTAGTTATAAATATGGTAAAGAAATAGATATAAAAGGTACACCCTTACGTGAAGTAGATATGATATAGGTGAGGTATAGTAGTATGTAAAAGAGGGATATTAAGAAAACTGATAAAAATGAACAATAATCGTAGGGGCAATCTCCTGTCGGATGGGAACACTGAGAACGACTGAAAAGACAGGGGGAAGTCAGGTAAAGAAAAAAGGATCCCTTCCAGTTTCCAGTCTACCTACATATATACTTCCTAATATTGTTATTATTAATTCTGTTATATATATTCATTATATATAAACATAACAATTGTTTTAATTTTTTTTTATTTTAATGATTTATAAGTTCTAAAATATTTGTATCTTGTTTTTTCATTTAGCCCTTACGAAGCCCTGCAAAGTGGGGCGAAACGTTAGTTCATAATAAATAGTTTTCCTTTAGTATGTTTGTTTAGTATGTTACCTTATTGACCGCCACCCGGACTATCCTCCTACAATTTACTTCATACGGTCAACTATCTTCTCCCAATACTTAGTTCAAGTTAATAGGCTTAGTAAGTTCAAGTTAATTGGCTTAGTTCAAAGCTGTCCAAAGTACATTTCCACTGGCTTTACGGAAAAAATAATTGAAGGTTTTCTCACAACTTTTCATTCATATTTTAATATAAGTTCTAAATCTATTCCGTGAAGAAATTAATTGAATATTTGTAATTTTCCCAAAAGGGAGAACCTTTAATTGTATTTTTCATAAAGTTAGTAGACAGTGCTATCGAAATAAGCTCAGAACTAAGCTGTCGAATTTTTTTTTCCAGATATTAATAACAATCGTTTTTTAATAAATACTGAACGACACAAGAAGCAATTAAGGCAGTTATACCTTGGGTCACTCTCAATTCTACCTTGGGCTATGACCTTATCTTCATATGAATGGGGCTTATAATTATGATTGATTATAATAATAATAAAACAAAATAAATTCAAAACTTTCATAATAGGATATAAAGGATAAGGCTTGATTTTAAAAAAGCAGTACAGGATGCATACTCAAATTAATTATATTATCTTTATAGTTTATTTATTAAGAATTAATGCATCTTTAATCCTGAATCAGAAAGAAAGAAGTTGTTTGAATTATACAGGACCCGGAGAATGATAGTTAACTTGAGGAGGCCCATGGTACAATATGTAGCAATAATTCAAGGTACATTTTTTTTTTCGATATTTCTAAAACAGAGATTGCATGGATTAATAAATGAACAGTGAGGATCGTAATTCCTCGTAAACATTACTTTTTTCCACCGTTGGTGTTAGGTCTGAATGAAATACTTAACTGTTGTTTCAGATGGTTGTTCTGTGGGAACACTTAAATAACGCGAGGTGAGGAGCCTCTGCGAGATGTTCCATGGTATTACTAATGGTATATTGTATATTAATAATGGTAATTTTCACATTGCAATATATGATGCGTAGACTGATTCTTAATAATAAATAATGTGATTAAGTGAAACTAAAATATCAACAACGAAATAAAAAAAAAAATTATACCGTATACCAACTTATTAAAATGTTCATTGCAAATAGTTACATCTTTTTCAAGGAAACTTAGGCGTCAGCGAAGGAACCCACGGAGCGCTGACCATCAAGGTAGAAAGACCACTGACCTCACATCCCGATCCGAGGACAATTATCCCTTATTTGGTTTCTACCTCTTTGCCCATTCATCACTTATCACCTTCGTAAAGCTCCATTCTCCAAACTATTCCACAGTTTTCCAGACGATTTATGAACTATGGACCTTGAAAATTCTGTGATACACTGGGCTTATAACAAGGACTATGGACTAAATAGTTGGAAAGCATTTAAAGATGAGAGATCATGATAATTTTATTTTAATAAGAAAATTAATAAAAATCAACACAATATTAATATAAAAGTGTAAAAACTAGACACTTTATAGTGACTATCTATTTCGGACATAATTAGAAAAAGAAATAGGTTCTCTTGTTGACTAAGTATACATGGCATTTGTTAAAATGCTAATACAGGATTATTTTGGTTTTTACGCTGCATTCTTTTGGACAAAAAATAAGAAGCCATGGTTAACTGACGTTTTATCATTTCCTTTTAATTAATCAAATCTATATAAATTAAACCTAGGAATTCACCTCGATCACCACCCTACCTGGAATCACTATATCAACATCAAACTAACTCAAACCTACACAAAGTTACCAATTCCCTATTCTATTCTAAATAGAAAATCCAAATAAAAACCAGAAACTACTTTTCTCATTTTTAAAACAATTTTCTCACCGCTGATGTACGGTTATGAAGACTGGGGAGCGGATCCTTTACGAAAAGAAAAAAATTACAATCTTTTCAAAATAAAGTCCTCAGAATCGCAGTGGATACTCCTTGGTTTGTAAGAAAGAATCAATTGCATCGGGCATTGCAAATGGATTCAGTGGAGGATTAGATTAAAAAACGATTCATGAAGTTCCACTCTCTGTTACTGACAGTTAGAGGAGCAGAGTGATCTACAACTTGAGAAATCCAACCTCAACCCGAAGACTGAAGCCCAGGCTGCTGCAGGACATCCTGTTGTAAATGCTGTAGTTATCAAGTCTATTATTGAAATAATTTTTATTTTATTTATTCTGTCTTCATCCTTTTTCTACATTAACTTGTTTTCTTTTCCCTTTAGAGGGCAATTGTTTGTTTTGTTAAATCTACGAATGTTCGTAACTTTACTTTTCTCTCTTATCAAGAATTATTATTTTTATCTATTTATTTTATCAACATTTTTTTTAATTATAACGTTGTTCCTAGTTAGGAGTGTCTTTTATACGAGACTGCACCCTCCCATAATTAACTGTTAAAAAAAAAGGAACTGTTACATCCACCATGTAGTATGATCTGGGATAATATAAAAATAAAAATGTAATGTTTGTTTGTTACTTACTTAAGATATCCGAAGGTGATTTACAGATACTTCTTTTAATGTTGGATTTCGTCCATGGAAGGTTCTTAGTTATTAAAATCATGAATTTATCAAGATTAAAAAAATAAAACAAAATTAAACTTTATTCACTCATAATTTAAGGCTTACAATTCCCAATTCGAATGTTATTGGCAATCACCATAAATAAATCCTAGAGTCATTAGAATCGTGCGGTTTAGAATTAAACTGATTTTCATATGGAAAATCATAGATTGCATGTTGGAGAGTGATCAAATAAGACAATTTCTGTAAATACGTAGCTCTGTAAAACAAAAAATATTATATAACCACACGCATTCTGAAACTAACCTTAGCAGCTTTATGAGCATTATTTTTTATTTCCTTTACGTTTAATCAGATGAAAAAAAACAAGTTGTTGGAGTCCGATGCATAATAAAGGAATTAGATTCATCCTTTTCTCTAGGGTTTGGGATTCAGTTCATAAATATCAATATGTCAATACCCCATATCAACACTACTAATAATATTGACCCTTAAGTATTAACTTCAACAATAAAAGAAAAATAATTAAATCATTAACACACTCTCTCTACCCTAAAATAGATATAATTACATTATCCAAAAAATATAGAGTAATCTTTATTTATTTTATTTATTTTTTTTAATAATGCAGCTGTCAGCTTTATATGAGCTACAAATATTAGCTCTGTCCAGGGCTTACTTTCATTGTTTGAGAAATGCCAGAAGCCGTTAATCAGGAAAATAAATATTTGTAGAGCGGGACTGGGACAAGTAAAGAAGACTCGTATTACTAACCGTGCACATTTTCCTCCACCGCAGCAAGCTCCAATCAGATAAAGTTGATTAACTTCGGATCCAATGATTCACTTTTCTTCCCTCTAGTACACAATAATAACAAAGGATAAATTAATAATAAACAAGGAGCATTGAAGAACACTGAACTCAGTGCGTTAACCAGTTGATGGATATTAACATAGATTAAATATTGTACAATGACACGTTTGGATGTTTAAATAATCAAAATTTCAGTCTGAAGTCTTTTGAACTATAGTCAATACTCCTTACTATGTAAACAACAATACCCTACA
>NW_027108063.1:190866-192317 GCF_000696795.3 Halyomorpha halys | reverse complement strand
AATTAATTATAAATTATTATAAAAATAAATAACTATTTCTATTTCTGAAACGCTGCTTTTTCAAAGCAATCTATTTATTTCAGTCCGAAGATATACACATTACTGCTATTTTGGAAGATAGTTAAAATAAAAGTTTCTTTTATTTCTTACGTTAGAGATTTATATCTTCTAAAATCATTAGAGTTGAGATTTACTGAGGGTTAGTTTATATTGTAAGACAATATTTCAAAAAAAAAAATTCGATGATTGTAAATATAAACTTCGAAATAAACAAATTTTAGAAATCACAGGTTGTGTTATTAATCAATAGAACAGCTAACAAAATAGAAAAAGTTGGAAAATGAAAAAGAGTTGAAAATCATTTCATAATTTTACCCAATTCACCTCAATATAGACCTGGAGGAAACAACAGTTCACAAATATAATTTGACAATAAATTAAACCTACACAAACATAACACAAAGAAATTATATGAATGGTAAATATCGATAATTTATTTTTTATCAGTAATTAAAAACATCTGCAAAAACTTCTAAAAATATCCAAATCGTAGTTGATGTACTATATCAAATGAAATGTCTGGCTGAAACCTTCAACTATACCAATTCAAATCAATAATATAAAGCAAATTCTATATACTATATAGTAATACTCTTTTTTATTTACTGTACGATAAAAATTATTTACGATGCAATCTTTTTTTATCCCTAATTTCAGAAGTAATTTGAACCAAGTTCAATGCGTAATAAAATCTTTTTATTTACTTTCCTATAAAATGTTCTATTATAAATTGTTGCATTTTGTAAACATTTAGTCTTTTAGTACCCTTTTATTTATTTACTAAAGAATTAAATAAATATTCAATGAAAAAAATCTGGGACAGTGTGTGACATTTCACACAACTTTTATTTACCACCATACTTGGAGAAATTAATCTTCGCTTGCTTTAGAATGGGTATTTTTATATTAGAAATTGAGAAAATACTTATTGATGCTAATTTTCCAAATGAGCTTTTCAGTTGACTATTCGACTAAATCCAGTATTTACGTTTTTCGAGAAAGTAAATTATTTCTCTTAGAAAAATTTTAACATTCTTATCTGCACAAGTAGACCAGAAATATGCAAATATACCAGTTTAATTAAATTTTAATTTTGCATTTTTGATTGCTAAATTATTATAAAATCAATATTGAAAATACTAAGAATGATTTTATGGAGTTGGGAAAGAATTATATCGGTGGCCTAGAATGAAAACATCATATCTTAAAAAAATCTTTTGGGATTCTTACACTTAATATTGATATTGAGAAAAATAAAAGGTTGGATTCTGCTTGTCGATTCCGACTATTACAGCATTTACTAGACAAACGGTCTAAACTGCCAATTCATTGCAAAAGACTGATCTTGAATTTTAATTTTGCATTTTTGAATGCTATTTTTTATTTTTATA
>NW_027108063.1:187734-189696 GCF_000696795.3 Halyomorpha halys | reverse complement strand
AGCTCAGAATATTGTATAGGTATTTTGGAGTGCCTGCTTTCTTTAGTTTATATAGGAGACCTCAATGCCAGACCTTATCGAATGCTTGTTGGAAATCTAAGAACGCTACCAGAGTGTGTCTCTTTTTTTCGAATCCGCTAATTATAAATTCCGACAGTCTTGTCAGTTGGTGAGAAGTGGAATGACTGTATTGAAAACCGAATTGACAATCAGGAATTATTTCGACGCTTTGAAAAAAAGAATTAAGATGATTTTTTATAACTGATTTCAGTAATTTTCCAAAAATGGATAATAAACTGATAGGTCTATAGCTGCTGATTTGTTTAGCGTTCTTACCAGGCTTGTAAATTACTATGAGTTCGGCTTTCTTCCATATATCCGGAAAGTATCCAGTACAAAGGCAACTGTCGAAAATTGACGTGATAAAAACGACAGCTTTCCTGGTTTACATTTTGATTGCTATGATTATGATCAAATCATAGCCAGGACTTTTCTTTATCTTGAGCTTTTTAATCAGGCCCTGGATTTCTTTTGGGGACGTGAATTTAGTGGTGGGAGTTCAACTGTTGCGAGGGGGAGATTTACATACTAGTCAATTTGATGCTAAATTATTATAAAATCAATATTGAAAATACTAAGAATGATTTTATGGAGTTGAGAAAGAATTATATCGGTGGCCTAGAATGAAAACATTATTGTAACATGACGATATATATAACACATAATATGACTATTATAAGGCCTATCTGGACATACGGAATTGAGTTTTGGGGCTCCACTAAACCATCGAATTCCTGCCAAATCCAATCCTTACAGTCCAAGATCCTTCGTAAAATCCTTAATGCTCCTTACTTCATCACGATTCAAGTCATCCATCAGGACCTCAATGATTCATATGTAGCCGATTTGGCCAGAACCGGATACCAATCAATCCGTTATTAACTTCCCAACCACCCTAATCCACTTGTTTCTAACCTGTCTTCTCCTTCATTACCTAATAATCCTCCTAGGCGTCTGAAAAGAAGATGGCCTCGAGATCTTCTCCTCTAGAAACGTTATTTGAGTTCTGTCAATGAGTTGATTCTCCACATGTTTGTATCATGTCACTATGTCACCTACAGCAAATTTACTTGTATATATTTTTATATAGTTGTAAATAATAATAAATAGATTAATTTTAAAAAAAGTTTTTTTTTTAGATAGTTTGTTTTTATTATAGGCTATCGGTATGAAGATTAAGTGAAATTAGAACACTATCAAATAAATATGGTGACAAAATCGGCTATCAGACTGAGTCCATTATGCATACGCCCACACAGTCGACACAGTCCTATAAGTGCAGACATTTTGTCATTTTTCATTACCATCTACGATATAGATGTAAAACAGTACTTATTCTATAACCTTTGGCTTTCCAACGATATATAATACGTCTATTTTACTAATCTTATTTTCGGAAATTTGTTTCAATCTGGAACAAATACTTTTCCTCCTATCTCCTCAGGTTAACTAACAAATTCTTTCTTAGTTTATATTTATTCATTTGTTATTACTATCTAAGATGTGTAATGATCGATTATTTCAAACAAAGAAAATTAATGGTACTATAGGGAAAGATTTTTTTTAATCCGTATGTAAACCACACTATTTAAATGAAGATTAGATTTAGCGGATATCAAAGGTCATTTAAATTATACCTAGACACACCCATTTTATTAAAGCTCTTTTATGAGGAAATCAGAAAAACATACAGAAAATAGAGAATTTCTTTTTGGTACGAGAAGTCGTTTATGAGCTAGGCTGTTCACTCACAAATATACAGATTTGGTTATTTCAACACAAAGGACCTCAAAATATGTTCTTCTGTATACTATATATGTCGAGTAATACTTCCTCTTACGATAAATTCCGTAAAATGTTAAGTGAATTTAAATATAGCTATATCGGCTTTTCACATTTAGG
>NW_027108063.1:179100-182511 GCF_000696795.3 Halyomorpha halys | reverse complement strand
GAATCAGAGAAAACCAGGAGTTTCCAATACTAGGGGCCGACAGGTATTCTGAGGGATGGGATCGGGAAATCTTAGGAATAGTTTGAGTACAGCTATAGATTTACGTGTCGTGAGGTAAATACGGTTATTCCTGATCTTACATGACTCCCAGGTTTTTCTCAGTGGAGTAGAAGTTAACTGGTTGGTTATTGAGGTAAAGTTCTTACTTGATAATAATTTATAGTATGGAAAGGAATAAATGAGGCACTTGGTACAGATGAAGATGGCCTTAGTATTTCGATCATTGAGCCTCAGATCTTTGTTTAACCACTATGCGTTCATAATATCGATATCTTCTGTCTAAAATATAACCTAAAACATGATTTTCTATTTTGTCATTAGGAAATAAATGCAAATGAATACTACTATATTCAAGGATAATTTTCTATTCTTATGAATAGTGATAATAATCTTTGTTAAAATAGAGTTCAAATACAACTAATTTCGTATTGATAGTATATTAATTTGCATCAGTGGCATTCCTGGAGCAGCTAAATTAAACCTTTAATGGTCAAACAACCCATTTGTGGAGAGGTCAGCTTAATTTCACTCAGCCAATATTTGCCACATCTCCACACCTTTTATGGCCTGGAAACGTAATAGGCAAGATAATCCTGCAATGTTAATATCATTATGGAATTCTAATTGAAGAGCTTATAGAATAACACCCAAAAAGAAAGTAAACGGAAAAATAGAATTACCAGTAACGAGAAACGATCCCTACAAGAACTACAAAAATGAAAAAATAGAAACAGAACAGACGGAGAGAAATTTTAGAAAATCATCACTCATATTTACCATTTATTAGCCACTAAGACAAAGGAAATTATAAGTTTTACCATCAGCATCTGGAGCAAATAAATATCATTATAACTGATATGTTAATAGTTGACCATAGATAATTATGTGGAAATGGTCGGATGAGTGGGGGGGGGGGAAGGTTGCGGTCAGCAAATAAACCAAAAATTATTTATTCATGCCAGTAATTTCCATGCATGAATAAATAAGTTTTTTGTTTATTTGCTGACCGTACCCCCCGACTATCTTTTCCATATAATATAATTATCCTTAGTAAAATAATTTTTAATTTGATATCTTTCGCCTTGCTGTAAATGATAAGTTAATTCAAAGATAATTCATATTATTGTGAATTCTGAATACTTACGTAAGTCTGTTAAGGAATAACTGACCCTGTTTCATAATAAAGTACAAACTAATACTATTAGTCTTTTTGATTTAACTTAATACAATTACACTGACTTGTACAATAGTAGCTTGTACTTAAGTACTTTTTAACTCTTGTAATATCACTAATTGTACTCCCTATTATGAAAAAAAAAGTATTAGTATTATTACCACATTAGTTTCTACACTTGTACTATAAACCAATGCTATTAGCTTTCATTATGAAACAGGGCCCTGATAGTAACCTTTAATAAATAAGATAAAGTTATCATTGTTAATTAGCCTTATTCTCTCTCAAAGATCGACTAAGACATAGTTGATATGACTGCTTTCCAATTTGATTTTGCAGATTTTTATTTTATTTTATACGAGATATTGATATGTAATAACCCTTGCGATATTATTAAAGTCTTTGTGCTGATACCTGTCCTGGATAGGATACCTTTCGACACAGGGACACGGCGCATCTGGTTAATGGATACCACATGTGGAAGGGACCCTCCCGAAAAATGTATTAAAACAGGTATCGCCTACTGGCTTTGACGGTAAGCAGGTCAATTATAGTTTACACACAACTCTTGTTGCTGCTTGTAATGTATTCTTCTTGGGTGTAGCTACTGATAGCCTATGAGAAATAAGATTCGGAAAATGTAACGCCTTTACGAAGGAGCGGAAACGTATGGAGCGCAGAACACAGAAGTCGAAGACAGAAGTAAGAAGACCGAAGAGAGAGAGCAGGGTACACTACGACGAGAAGTCCTAAGAAGGGCGAATCAGACCTGGAACGCCATCCCTTAGGCCAAGACGTCAACAACACTTGATATACAAGAGATACATCTCCCTCTCAGCAGTTATTCAAACATACTAAGGAATAAGTTGTAATATAAACAATATTTTATGACCAACCACTTATCTGGATAATTCAATCATTTTATAATTTAATTTTATCGCACTCAAATGTTAATAAATACTTTGTTCCTTGATATAGTTTTTATACAATATTTTATAAGTATAAAGATTTATAATTGGTAAACTGGTAAATACAAAAAGCCTTTGGAAATTTAATTTGAAAGGGATTCAATATTAATAATAGTTTTGCAGGACTCAATATCGTGGCATCCCGAACGACAGTGTGTAAAGCAATATGTAAACAAAGATAGATTGTGATATCGGTAATGCACCTTTGGGTTCACTACATATATTTGTCTAACTGTAACTACTAAATTCTTGGAGGAAGGAGTATAATGAAGGTGAGTTGGCAGGAAAAATGAAGCCAAAAAGGCGAGGCTTATGAAGGACCCAGGGAATGCCAGAGGATTAGAGAAAGAGAAACTCGAATCCGTGGGGTTATCTTTTTGACTTTTTTACCTTTTTGGCGACACTTTATATTCCAATCATGCTGTATTTTGCTTTATTATTTTAATTAAATTGGAAATCACCCAACATATTAATTATCAGTAAGCTTATTAACAAACAGTTTACTTTTATTTTGTAAAATTGTCTATGTTCCTTAACTTCTACCTAAAGAAATTTTTATTGGTCGTAGTTTTAGTCAGCTATATTTTAAATAGTATTATTCCATTATCTTTGTGTGTGTTAGATAATTTTTTTTTTTCATTCCCTTTAATGTTACTTTTTTTAATGTTGTACTTATTTAGTTATGTTTTTGTTATTTTATTTACCAGACCTCCTCTGTAATATATCTACACTATAACCGATGTAAATACTTTTAATTTCTGTCCTCGCCTTTGATACAGTGTTGTTTGTTATTGCTGTGATTACATTATGAACGTTAAACACTATGGGGAAAAAAAAAAAACATTGAGAAGATAGAAATTTGTTCGATACCAAATCTATTCGAGTTATCGATATCATATCCTGCATTCTTTGTAGGATAAATTAGAGTCTAAGGATTTAATAAAATTATGAAAAATTTAATATGAAATATGTAGAGATAAGAGATTGGCTTTTGTCTAACTTGTTGAAGTTAAGTAGGAATTAGCTGAAGATAATGCTGCCCTCAAGAAAGGAATATATTGAGGACGAAGAATATTCTGTTCAATATCTCGTAATATATTCAGCTTGGAGATCGGATCAAACTCAAATCTGAAGTAATTGTTTTAGTAAATTCCAGTGAGATTCCAGTAATTTTTTCGATTAATTTATATATTTAGAGAGCTAGTCACT
>NW_027108063.1:174627-179050 GCF_000696795.3 Halyomorpha halys | reverse complement strand
GGGCCCTGATAGTAACCTTTAATAAATAAGATAAAGTTATCATTGTTAATTAGCCTTATTCTCTCTCAAAGATCGACTAAGACATAGTTGATATGACTGCTTTCCAATTTGATTTTGCAGATTTTTATTTTATTTTATACGAGATATTGATATGTAATAACCCTTGCGATATTATTAAAGTCTTTGTGCTGATACCTGTCCTGGATAGGATACCTTTCGACACAGGGACACGGCGCATCTGGTTAATGGATACCACATGTGGAAGGGACCCTCCCGAAAAATGTATTAAAACAGGTATCGCCTACTGGCTTTGACGGTAAGCAGGTCAATTATAGTTTACACACAACTCTTGTTGCTGCTTGTAATGTATTCTTCTTGGGTGTAGCTACTGATAGCCTATGAGAAATAAGATTCGGAAAATGTAACGCCTTTACGAAGGAGCGGAAACGTATGGAGCGCAGAACACAGAAGTCGAAGACAGAAGTAAGAAGACCGAAGAGAGAGAGCAGGGTACACTACGACGAGAAGTCCTAAGAAGGGCGAATCAGACCTGGAACGCCATCCCTTAGGCCAAGACGTCAACAACACTTGATATACAAGAGATACATCTCCCTCTCAGCAGTTATTCAAACATACTAAGGAATAAGTTGTAATATAAACAATATTTTATGACCAACCACTTATCTGGATAATTCAATCATTTTATAATTTAATTTTATCGCACTCAAATGTTAATAAATACTTTGTTCCTTGATATAGTTTTTATACAATATTTTATAAGTATAAAGATTTATAATTGGTAAACTGGTAAATACAAAAAGCCTTTGGAAATTTAATTTGAAAGGGATTCAATATTAATAATAGTTTTGCAGGACTCAATATCGTGGCATCCCGAACGACAGTGTGTAAAGCAATATGTAAACAAAGATAGATTGTGATATCGGTAATGCACCTTTGGGTTCACTACATATATTTGTCTAACTGTAACTACTAAATTCTTGGAGGAAGGAGTATAATGAAGGTGAGTTGGCAGGAAAAATGAAGCCAAAAAGGCGAGGCTTATGAAGGACCCAGGGAATGCCAGAGGATTAGAGAAAGAGAAACTCGAATCCGTGGGGTTATCTTTTTGACTTTTTTACCTTTTTGGCGACACTTTATATTCCAATCATGCTGTATTTTGCTTTATTATTTTAATTAAATTGGAAATCACCCAACATATTAATTATCAGTAAGCTTATTAACAAACAGTTTACTTTTATTTTGTAAAATTGTCTATGTTCCTTAACTTCTACCTAAAGAAATTTTTATTGGTCGTAGTTTTAGTCAGCTATATTTTAAATAGTATTATTCCATTATCTTTGTGTGTGTTAGATAATTTTTTTTTTTCATTCCCTTTAATGTTACTTTTTTTAATGTTGTACTTATTTAGTTATGTTTTTCTTATTTTATTTACCAGACCTCCTCTGTAATATATCTACACTATAACCGATGTAAATAAATACTTTTAATTTCTGTCCTCGCCTTTGATACACAGTGTTGTTTGTTATAGCTGTGATTACATTATGAACGTTAAACACTATGGGGAAAAAAAAAAACATTGAGAAGATAGAAATTTGTTCGATACCAAATCTATTCGAGTTATCGATATCATATCCTGCATTCTTTGTAGGATAAATTAGAGTCTAAGGATTTAATAAAATTATGAAAAATTTAATATGAAATATGTAGAGATAAGAGATTGGCTTTTGTCTAACTTGTTGAAGTTAAGTAGGAATTAGCTGAAGATAACGCTGCTCTCAAGAAAAGTAATATATTGAGGACGAAGAATATTCTGTTCAATATCTCGTAATATATTCAGCTTGGAGATCGGATCAAACTCAAATCTGAAGTAATTGTTTTAGTAAATTCCAGTGAGATTCCAGTAATTTTTTCGATTAATTTATATATTTAGAGAGCTAGTCACTCATGATTCTCGTTGGTCAATCGGTATGAAGACAATCCATCTCTACACATTAAAAAATTATTATCATTTATTTTATTACAATATTATTGTTAAAAAATTATAATTATGATCTGTATCAATGTACTAATAAACAGCCAATAAGTAATAGCTGATTTTAACTTTCATAATACCATGGTCTGAAACAAAACTGCGGGAGTTCTTTTAGAACACCGATAGAAATTTTGCATTTCTTTCTTATTTACTGAATTCTAGTTTGAAAATTCTTATTTGTTATGGATTAGATATAATGAGGGGTCGTTCATTCTTCTCGTTATGGCTGTTCCAACTAATATTTAATATTTAAAACGTCGCTTTTGTAAGTATCTTTGTTTCTTCTCAGGTTGAATATTTTCCCCCAAAGAAAATGTATTACATCCAGCTAATGGATCCAGTTCATAAAGAACCATTGAGCCTCTGCTGGTTAGTTCTTGCAAGTATATTGGCTCACCATTTTGCCAAGTGTGTCTACTGCTACCTTACAAGTGCCTACTGCTTAAGTCACAAATCAGCCAGACATTCATCCTATATTTCGGAGGTTTGGATTTCATGCATCCAAGCCCAATGTAAGTATAGATTTCAGTTTTGTCCACAGAAATCTTTAACCACAGATTTTCCCTGACTCTCAAGTTGCATTTTTTTTTTTTTTACCCTCTGGTAAGTAAGATTCACAAACAAGGTAGGTACTTTTAGCGGATGTTTTTTCAACGTAAATAGTGACGGTGAAACTAGATAATTTGGTGGGAACCCATGTACGACTAATAATAATATTTTATTTATTCTGGGACGAGTCCCTTCAGAATAATACAGAGAAATCTATTGATTTCTATTGATGAGGGCTGAGGAGCCTCAGAGATACTTAAAAAATACAAAGAAATTATAAAAAATAATTATAGGTTACTTTCTCAATTTTATCAGTTGAACAATAATAAAAAAAAATTAATAAATAGAAAAGAGAAAAGAAAACGATGTAAAAATAATTAAGAATGATATAATAGTTAACATACATATTTACACTTATATTAATTTACAATTTTGTGGGGTCTGAATGGATGAGAAATGATTGAACAGGCGGGATTTAAAGAAAGGGAGGGTATTGGAGCGACGGATGTTGGAAAGGATGGAGTTCCATAAGGATGAGGCTTGGATAATGAACAATCTATCGAAAGCAGCGGTTTGGTGGGTCCTTGTGTATAAATCTGAAGACCGGGAATGGATATTGTGGGAAAGAATAGAGGATTTAAATTGAAGGAGCTCGGAGATGTACGAAGGACGGCGGGATTGGATGACTTGGAAAATGAAGGATGCCAGGAAATACTTACAACGGTAATACGTATATTTGTTTATATTGGAAATTAGGAAATGTGTAATACGGTGTCCCTATAACTTTAATGGAAACTTTCAGGTTGTTCCAGTTAGTTTTGTTAAAGTGAATTGGGGGATAATTTTAAAATGTTTTTCCTAGAAAAAGAGCTTGTGGAGTCATTAGAGACCGCGTGGTATTACGAAGGAAAAAATGCATGGGCAGGTTTAAAAAAAACAAACAAAAAAACAAAGCTTTATTCCGTGTAAGCCAGCTAGTAAAAATAAAAGTTTATATATTTGAAACATTTAAGCTACAGGAACAATATTCCATACTCTAACACCCAGCAAATGGCTCAATGCCGGGGCTCATCCACGAAGTCATGATCCGAGACGTCGAGCAGTGATTCCAAACCGTGAACAATAGTAAAATAGCGTCAACGGTAAAGTGGCACCGTTAGAACAAATGAATTGCTCCGGAAGTCCTTCCAATTTATTTTCCGTAATATTTATTCAGCCTCTGAGAAATTTTCACATTTCTGATGAGTTTTACTTTTATTTTCTCGACCATCTTTGTAACAGGTAATTAGGCAATTCAACCATAGCGACATTAAATTAATTTGGTGTATTTTTCTCCTTTCACGGAAGATATACGAGATGAATGGAGTCAAGAAGTTCATCAGTGTGGGATAAATGTTTCAGAAGTAATTTCTTTGCATATTTGAAATTACCGATGACAATGGATAATTAGATGCATCAAGCCACGTATTTCCTTCAATGAATATATATATATATATAGATACAATAATAGTTTACAGTGTTTATTATATAAGAAGATGGTTGGGGTGCTGTCAGTGAAGAAATAAAATGAGTAAACAATTATTTAATTAGTTTCTACGTTTGGCCAGAATTTCAGGCCTTCATCAGGACAGTAAATAAAAGGGCATACAGAATAATAACAAGTAATATTGGAAGAAAGTGTATAGTCCAAATATTCTAAGAAATTAAAAGCAGTATGAGAATGAATAATTTTTTAAGTTATGAAAGAGGAAAAAAATATATATACACATGAAATCTAGTAAGTAAATATATGTACAAAATGAAAATAATGTAATAAAAAAA
>NW_027108063.1:159829-170707 GCF_000696795.3 Halyomorpha halys | reverse complement strand
AGAAATAAACAGTCAGAGATATTTTCCTCACACTTCTTACAAATGGCAACCATTTTTTTATTAGGGCATACAGACTAATTTCAGTAAATGCAAGCATTTACGGTTCTGCCAATAATTCATATTGAAGGTGAATTTTTAACAGAAAACGTTGTTCTCAGTTCATTTAATTTATTCAGACTGCTAATGAGATAAAAATAAATTTTAAATATTTCTTAAACGAAAATATAATTAATTTAAAAATATTTACCACAGGTTCCAACAATCATTAATATTTTTTATTTTATTACCCTAATCAAAAATATTACCGGCATTTCCTAATATAAAACATTGCAGTGTTATGACTATTCTAATATTAACATCATTTAATACAATTATTGCAACCTTACATATATATATATAACTTGTTTACACAGACATTACGTGCAAAACTCACTCGTAAAGAAACGGGCATTTTGTTCACAAAATCACAATATCTAATTATCATATATATGCTAGAAAAAACTAAAATTAAAATATCCAATAAATAGTACAATTTTCTCATTTATAAATTAAGAGTGCTGTGAACTACTTTAGGTCGAGAAAAAAGTTTGGGGACCACTGCTGTACTGGATGCACGCCATTCGTTTGTTGATAATTTTGAAATGTATGGTATTTAAATTTACATATATTTTATATAAATAAAATGTATTTGTCTACGAAGATTGCTTAGAGACACACACGCACATATATATATATTCACAAATATAAAATTCAGGCAAATGCTAACCTTATTTTTACAATAAAATCTTCTTCCAGTTGAATTAAAGCTTCTTGATTTTTATTGTTTCAAATGTAACGGGTAATAAATTTCATTATTATAATTTCTCTTAGATTTTATTAAAGATGGCATCCTGGAAGAATTCAGAGAAGCGAAAATAAATAAACACCTTTTTTAAAATAACAACTGAGAGAAATTATTAATTAGAAGTCCAGGTGATGAAAATCGAACTATAAATCATATATTAAGCTTCTCCAAGCTGTTAATAGCGGTAAAATAAAGCTTTAAATAATTTTATCCACTTTCAAGACATAAATACTGGAATATGCGCCAGTTTAGTTTGGGGTCATGGATTACCAATTCAGCGATTCGTTAATGCGTTTTTCCAATAGCATTAGGAAAACATTAATGGGTGTAATCTAATTAGACTAATTAATGGACATAAAAATTCTTCTAATACGTTATTTAAATTCCTTTTTCACAAAAGTTCGGAGTTTTAAGGAAATAAATACTTAATGAAAGGCATTTATTTCATTTCACAACAGGTCGTTAGGAAATGGTCTATAATTGTGAGCTAATTGTTCGGATAGGTGTTAAAGGGAAATCAAATTAGTATCAACATAGAGTATAATCCCGCTTATCCGCCCTAGTCCGGATTGAAACATTACCCGTTAAATTATACCTCTATTAATTCAAGATAAAAAAATAATGAATAAAGAGTAATTTATTTTTTAATTATAATCAATACTCATTTTTTCAGGTGAGACAAGGGAATAAAAACAACGCTTATATTTTATGAAACAGCTAAACTTCTCCATATTGATTTATCCATATACATAATAAATCCAAACATGGGCCGCCCATAGCTCAGTGGTTAAGACACAGTCTTACCAATTTGATGTATATTGGCGGTGCCGGTTCGAATCCGGCCTGGGACGTTGACTTTTTTCATTGAGTGGCGGTCCCACAAAATGAAGAACTTTGACCCCCAACCATGTTAGGCAGTATTGGACTCCAATGGGGGAGTCTTGGCCGAAAAAAAAAATATATAATCATACTTTTAACAATGGTGAGCTTGAAATCAGAAATAATATTTATAAATTGTTGTTAGCCTCCAATTTCATCGGTGGTAAATTATACCTCTATATTTTAAAATGAATATTTATCATTACGAAGCAATAAACAGTTAATCAAATATCTTAATCTCTTATAGTTTCTATTTATTTATCGAAAGTTTGCTAAAACTGTATTTCTAATAAAATATAAAAATTTAGAGCCTATGCGTAAAAATTATTCTAACCGATATTGATATTGAGCAATATATTAGAAATTATTAACTTACTGAATAGGAATCGTGCTTCCTGGTTTCAATCTATAGTAAACATTGGCAAGAGAAAGTTGTGCCGCTAACAAGTTAAGCCATTGTGGCTAAATCGTTGAACTTGCCGGGTCGAGATTACGTTACTTTCGACAGTTATACGAACATCGATGAGGAAACGCAGAGGTATCGGATAGGCTAAAGCATATTACATTCTAACTCCGCCATAGTAATCAATGTTTTTTTTTATCGAGAAACATTAGTGATGAATTTATCAAATTTAGATAATATTTGTTTTAAACAAAATTTATTTAAACAATATTCTCGTTCAAACATGGAATATATTAATGATGGGTTAATAGTTAACAGTAGATATGTATAAATGAGGATAAGAAGCCATGGGGAGAAGGGGTGTAGTTAGTGAAGAACGCAAATAAGTAAAAACTAATATATATCAGTAATAATAAAATACATATTTTGTTTTAACAAAATTTATTCAAACATAGAATATATTAGTGATGAGTTAATAGTAGACAGTAAATATGTATAAATGAGGATAAGAAGCCATGAAGGGAGGAGGAGGGGTTCTGTCACCGAAGAAACAAATAAGTAAAAACTTATTGATATCGGAAATAATAAAAACCATATTTTTTTAAAATAAAAGTTGTTCAAAAAAATGTTTTATTCGAATATAAAATATATTAGTGGTGAGTTAATAGTTCACAGTTACTCTGTCTGTATTAAACATTTAACGGTTATTGTATATCAGTCGCTTTCTTATTGTATTCATGAGTTGAAATGTACAAAAAAAACACAAAACCTTAAAGTTGCTTCCAATGGAGTAGACCTAGAATTTATTTTTATAAAAAATCAAGTCAGATTCGTTTTAAGCGTCTTTTGAAATCCCTATGTACGAATTTTCATATAAATGAAAAGTTAGAAAATTCAGAAAGTAGTTCGAAATAAATAAAAAAATTATCTAACGTTTTCTGCTTACACCTCCGGTTCTAATTTTAGGTCTGGTTTGCTATATTTCGTGCAGTATAGACGACTGCAAACAACTCCAAGGTTTCAAGTAGATTGATGGAGTTATGTTGAAATTCCCTAAAAAAATGGATAAAACATATAAAAACAAAGAGCTTATTATCCCGCATGGGCACCTAGCAATTCCAACAATCTTTGCCTGCTTTCCTTCTTCTACTTACCGTCAAAACACAAGTCCACAAGATGGGACTTAGCACTTCCACGCTTCGGTCAACCTCTAGGAAGCTTACACATTAGTCGGGCATTGATAACCGTTTCAGTCTTTTGTCAGGTATCTATTCCGACTATTGACCCGCCTATTTCGATAATGCTATCCTACCACTTCAGTCATATAGATCTTATGCTGATCACTCAATTTGGTGTAGGTTAGTTCCTTAAATTGTTCGATTGTCTTAGGCTTATTAAGACAATATCTTATTTTTCAATTGTTCTTCCCTTAAAGTATTCACCGTCTCTAAAGAGTGCCGCATTTAAACTAGTCAATAATAAACTAATAACATTAGTTGTTTATATTTTAATGGTGATATTTTTATTTATTTAATATTACATTCGTAAGTATATATACATGTGCATAAAGAATTACAAGGAATTAACTGTAACTAGACCAACGTTTGTGTAAGGAGATGATTAGATCAAAATCACGCTCGACTTCCGGAA
Source organism: Halyomorpha halys (assembly GCF_000696795.3). Classification (NCBI taxonomy): domain Eukaryota; kingdom Metazoa; phylum Arthropoda; class Insecta; order Hemiptera; family Pentatomidae; genus Halyomorpha; species Halyomorpha halys. Next base: position 166,931 of record NW_027108063.1, on the reverse strand, counting down.
TTTCATTCACTTCACGAGGCTGAGTGGACCACGGAGGGCTCCAGAACCCACAGGATTAAACTCTAACACAAGTCCTTGGAGTAAGTTGCACAGTACCTTGTAAGTAATTAAAAGTTGGTTTTAGACAAAGATTTTACTGATGGAAAATACAATGAAATTATACTAATTTTATTTACTTATTTGTTTATTTATTTTTTTATGGAGGTCGCACGATCCTATATTATTAAGTATAGCATTTGCATAATTTTGTACTTCCATGTTTCTCGAAGGAAACATGAACTAAATGATCTTGTAACTAGAATTAATAAGAATTACACTCCTTCATTTTATCTTGAATTCCTCTTTTTTGTATTACTCTATAACAATTACAACTTAAACTATAACAATAGTTATTATAGACTTATAAATTTAAATTTTTTAATTTATTTCACTCACTTTTCTTTTAAGAAAATTAAAAACATATCAGAAACCAAAAATTTTTTTAAATTTTTTATTGTATTTTATAAAACTTCTTTAAATCAACTATAATTATAGTTTGCAGTTTTCTAAAAACATATGATACACAGTTGCCCAAAAGTACATTTCTTATTTCAGATTTCATGAGTTCTAATGATCGAGGTTTTTTAAAAATTAATACTCAATTGTTTTTTAATGTATCCTTTAAAAAAAAAAAAATGATCAGACCGGTAAGATATAAGTATAAATAATGTAACAATGAACTAAATAGCCATAAGATTTTCCCAGGAAGAATCCCACCTTCCCATACAGTACCATCAAATGCACGTTGTACTGTTGATGGACGCTCGCCGTTATTTATATATAATAAATGGGTGTAAGGAGTAAATAGATCTCACATGTCGTCTCCTGGGAGCGGAAATATCTTCGGACGTGATCTAGCGGATCGGATGCTGGGTTTTTCTCTCCAGAACATTGGAAAAAAGCATTTTCCGATATCCCTTCTTCAGGAGTGAAAGGTAGGACCCATTACCTACTCGATAGGACCTTCTATAGGAGGAATGGAGGAATTCCATCTAGTACTCAATGGCCGTGAATCTACTGATTATATGTCAATAAGATATAAGGTGGGGCGTTTTAGAAAAAAAAAATCGATTGTATATCATATTCCAATTACGTGTGATTAAGTCTGTTTAAAATAGATTTATTTTTAACGATTATTGCTGATAACATAAAACTGTGTATTTTCTATGTTGATAGTTAAAACTTCATCGCTTTAAACTCCTTCAACCGCAGATCGATGCATTTTAGGTAGATATATTCTTACACAATTAACACTTTATTCTAGGTCAAGTAGTTAAACCAAGGTAAAGTATGTATTTAATCAGGAACTTTTAGCTTTATGATCTACTTTATTTTTGCTTTGCTGCCTCCGAGTCACAAAAGTGGTTAATTTATATATTGAACATTTAGGGATTTATTTGTGCCCGCCTTGGGCATCGTTTTCTAAGTTTTGTTAGGTGAGAAATAATATTAATAAAATGTAGAATACACTCAATGGCTTGATAATACATATTTGTGTATGTATACACATATTATCTTTAGTCCTGCGACGTAGTCAGCTCGCAGAGACAGTCCGGAGAAGGAAACCCAATCACATGTTACTACGAACCATGGCTCCGTAGTGCAGCGGTCAACTACTTATAACTCAATAATCTCTCCCTTTGGAGTCGATTCGGCAGAGACCTTCTTACCGACAACTCGGGTTCAAGGAGAGTGACAAGTCGGTCTAGATTTACGATGCCATACGGGGCCAGCAAGTGCATATTTCTTTCTCCGGACCAGAATGTTGTAGATATTACTGCCGGGTTGCTACTTGACATCAATAAAAACCTCAATGCTATTCTCGATTAAAGTATTCGGATAGAGGCACTATTTCTTCATCAAGTTCGTGAGGGTTACCTCCAGTAGGCTGACGGGACCTACTGACCAGGAGGGGGAAGGAGAAGGTTAGAATTTTGGCTTTTTTATTATATCTATATTCTTTCCCCTACCTGACCATTTTTGTCATGCAAAGAGTCTGGCAACCACTCTAATCTTATCTAATATTCCAAGGGACCGCCACGAAGTAATAGGCAACCCGCAAAAGTAGGAATCGATCTGGTAATTACTTTAATTGTATCACAAGAATCCCCCATTTTCATCTTGAAATTCTTCAGCATTAAACATTTTAAAGTTTTGAACTATAAAAACACTGCTTAACTTTTTCACATTAATTACAGTTGTCCTGTGTAATTTTATTGGTTTTAGGGGCAGCAGAACCGAATTAGTATACTGTTGTGTGAACAATACAAATGAAATGTGTTATAAAATAAACTTTGACGAGTAATAAAACTTATTCGAAGGAAATGAGGTGGCAAGCTCTTTATAAAGTTTTAAGCTCTGAGTAAAGAGTTTGACAGTGAGAATTATGTAAATGCAACATGGATGTTTGAGGAACATTCTAGAAGGAAGGCTGCAAAGTTCTTAGCGATGAGGAGGGCCTGCAAAAAGCTTGGGCGGGAGAAGTTAGAGGACTCACGGTAATCAAGAGCCTCAAAGAACAAAATTCTTGGTTAATGGCCATTTTTAAAAATAAAACCAAATACATTAGGCAACAAAGAAACCTTTTAGGGATTTACAACTTTATGCAGAACTATCTTCTCTCTACAAAAATCCTCAAGAACCAATGTTTTTATTTTAGACTGGCTGTTCTCCGTGGTTTCATCCTCGTTAAATTTGGTGTGTACATGACTGTTTCATACACCTGATCAGTGAAGGACCAAGTCTCATTAACTGATTAGCAGACATTATGTGAAAAAAAGGACCAATCATATAATAAAATAAAATGACTTCAGCTCTATAACAATATATTTTTTTTTCTTCATCACTTCAGTAAAAAAAAAAAAGAGAGTCAGATTTCAGCAAAAAATATATATAATTATAACATAATTATAATTAAATTCCATGAAAATGCACGAAAATAATCCGGGTTCGATTCCCACCAAATACAGGACGTAACAGGATAAAGTCGACAAGCTCCGGCTTTTTTTGCACAACAAAAAAGGTCTGAATCTCAATTTTTTTGATTTTTTTCTGAATAACAAAAATAGTTCATAATAAAAAGAGCCATCTATATCACCAAACCTATTTACTGTTCCTAAAGCAAAATTAAAGTAACCAGTGCAAAGCTAAATAAATTTGATAACATAAATTTTAAATTAAGGTAAAAATAAAAATTTTCAAAATTTTTGTCGTTCGTTATAACCATCTTAAAAATTATGATTGTATTTTATGGTATAAAAGTTAAGTGAAATTGTGAAAAATCAGGTATTCTAAAGGAAAATTGAATGAGCTTTTCAACGGTAGTTTTAATGTTGCTGTAGGACCAATAGCTTCAGAGATAAGGCTATTTTAATGAAAAGTCATGTTATTAAAAAAACAACACAAATATTGAGATTCTGCCCTAATGATTGAGAATCGGACATGGGTCAATTAGATTTTTTTTGTAATCGAGGCTTACTATCACCACTCGGAGTATGTGGATTTTATCATATTAAACCCTGTTTAAAAATATAATAAAATTCTTCGTAAAATCCTTAATTCTCCCAACTTTGTCACAAATAAAATCATCCACAAAGACCTTAATGTTCCATTTGTAACCGATCTAGCCCGAACCAGATATCAATCCTTCCATTACAAACTCCCTAACCACTCAAACCCATTAGTTTCTAATCTTGTTTCCTCTTTTATTCTGGACAATCCTCCGAGGCATCTGAAAAGAAGATGGCCTCGAGACCTTATATTGTAAAAATGTTTTTAGAGTGCTACCATTGGGTAGTTTCTCTAAATGCTTGTACCATACCATTATGATTTCCTCAAATTTACTTGATGTATTTGTACAGTTGTAAATATCAATAAATAAATTTTTTTTAAATATATAATAAACTAATTAATAAAGTTATTAAACTTTTTTTATTGTGAGTAGCCTCAATTATAAAATACAACTAACTATAATTTCATTTCCATCTCTATTAATAAATATTTTCAAAAGGAAAAACGATAAATAATATTGGCGTATTGAACCTACGTTATATTAAGTTATCTTAACAATCCCAAATAACAAAATGCCTTTGGTCAACCGCTAACTACCAGCTATCTCCTATACCACTGAAAATACTGACATCCATAGTGCACAGTAGGAGACTAGAGGCAACTACCACATGTAAACATCAGTGGTCTGTGCTGGGCAGTTGAGGCTGCAAAGTTAAATACACGGACACGCGCCTATATTTCCAAGCAAACATCTCGAAATGTAATATCAGCTCATATTTCCTAGTCCGCACTCTATAGCTAGAGATTTTAAAACAGAGGTCGAAAAATTTACAGTTGACTAACAATTTAAATACTTGTTGGATTCTCATATTCACTTAGGTTCTCCACCTCCTCCAAACAGCCCTGATGAAGGCTAGAAATTTGGCCGGAAAGTTACGGCACTGATCAAAAGGTTTTTACGTATTTGTGTTCTATGCTGACCGCACCCCCATTTCTTTCTTATATGTATTATCCACGGTCAGCAATCTTCTCATCATTACAAACTTGTTATAAAAAATTAGTATAAATAATAAGACTAGGGTTTTAAGTTAAAGATATTAAATACTTAATTTAAGGGCTCCCACTAAAAAGGTTCGAATTAGGAAATTTACCATATCATTTATCAGCGTAAAAAGCTTCATTCTGACCTAATCTTAATTGTGCTAATAATGAATCAGGCCTTAATCCTCCGCAATTAAGATTTTAATGTCCCAAAACTGAAAATATGGTAATTTGGTCAAAGGTAAGAGGATTTGATTTTCTTACAAAGTTTGAAGAAATGTTAGTTTGAGCCTTATTAGAGGGAATTCTTCAAATATTTACTAATCGCGATTATAAAAACAACATTTTCTTAGAATATAATAGGAGTATTCATGATATTGTGTTAAATGTAAAATATTTTATCATGTTAAATGTTATAAGTATAGCATTGTGAGTAGTCCTATTTAAAGTCATGTTAAATGGTAAATGCGTAAGAGCTCCTAACGGATTTTCTGAGCATCTTGTTTTAAAATCTTTCCTTCCAAACTTCATCTAATTGTTTACTTCTAAGTTTTGATTACAGTAATTTATTACAGCATGCCTAAAATAAGTGAAAAGTAGAAGTGTAAAAGTTTGGCTACTGATTGTTTTTGTTTTTTTTAAGTTCAAAACACATGAAAAAAAAAAAACATAATCTACGAGTAAGTAACCTAACACAACAAATAAAACGGTGACAAGCTCAGCTGGTCTGTTTCGTGACGTCATTCTTCATTTAACAGACTCTCAGCCATGTTACATGTTATATAGTTTTAACATGGTAAAAGAAGATAATATTTCTCCATTTGACATAATTTTTTCCATTTAACATGTTAAACTAAAGATTATGAATACCCCTACTGTATCGTGAGATTCGTTAAGTGTGGCATTAAAATTGAGTGATAAATTAATTTTTACCGATTGTCAATAATATCAATATTAATTAGGAATTTTCCTCATTCTTGGCATGTTTCGGAAATAGCACCTACCCGAATCTAGGTCAATAGTGGGCCAGAAATGTGTAATCTTCCATATTTATTAATTCCCTGACTATGCTCAAAGTTCCGAGCAACATAGCTTTCAATATTAGTTCCAAGGAATCTAAAGAAAGGTCCAGATCCTTAATGCTCTTAAATTTCATCTCTGGAATCAAGCCATTAGTTGAGATATTCAACGGCAACTCGTAGAATTTTTCAAGCTCATGTAATTCCTTTATTTTCTCACCTAAATCCTGATATTTCCGAAGGTACTCATAGTTCTGTAATATTTGCGTTTTTGTCGGCATGCGTTTTAGCCACATGCATATCAATACATTGGATTTGTTCGCTACATTGAAAGTGGCTATTAACCGCCTGACATCTGTGCAGTGGTTCTGACAAGAGCCAATTGGAATTGTATATTAAGTTTTATTATCTTTTCCACTAAACAATCAGCTCTGAATTAAATATCATAAAAATATTTATTTAGAAAATAAAAATCTTATAGTGTGTAATTATTTTAATTTTAAAAACAATTTATTTTCTTATAACGTATATGAGGAGAAGATGGTGGTGGGATCAGAAAAAAAAAACAAATAAGTTGAAAAACTTATTTAATAGTGCCATCATTTCGGCCAGAATTTTCAGCCTCCATCAGTGCTAAGAACAAAGATCAAAATAACAACCAATGAATAAAAAAAGAAAAAATATATCATAGAATGATTAAAATAAATAATTGTAGAGAATGAAAAATAAAGTAATGAAAGTAGTAGAAAATAAAACGTATATATATATAGGTGATTAAATAACATAATTAAAGAAATAAAAATATAAAGTTATATAATGTAAAAAAACAAAGAAATTTGAAGATAGAATACAAAAACAAAACATAAAGTTAAAATATAGTTAGTGGAATTGTATTTTGTACTACTGTAAAGTAAGCCATCGATATTTTCTCTCAATGATTATTATTCTTCGTTTATGCATTGAATAAAAATGATTTAAGTGTGGCAATAAAATTGAGTGATAAATTAATTTTTACCGATTGTTGAGGGATTTTCCTCTATTAATTTTTGAATTTTCTATATTCATATTTCTGTGTTGTTGTTTTTTTTTTTGGATTATATAACTTTATATTTTTATTTCCTTTTATGTTATTTTACTTAATTCCTTACATTTTATTTTCCACTACTTCCAATACTTTATTTTTATTAATTTTCATTTTGTACAACTATTTTATTTTATAATTTTATCAAAACACAATAATGTTTCTTTTTAGAATGTTTAGTAATGTAATTTTAATAACTTAATTTACTAAGATTGATTTCTTAAGTAATAGAATATTCAACTATTTGCTGTAAGGTCATTAATGTTTACGTATTTTGAGATTTCTCTGCATATTTGAGGCACTTGATCGTAAAACATGGTGTCTGGCATTGATTTTTAGCATAGGTTTAGCTTCGTCACCTACGAAAATTTTGCTGGGTTTTACTTTTGGCCACTTAATGCATAAACTTCTT
>NW_027108063.1:140413-159384 GCF_000696795.3 Halyomorpha halys | reverse complement strand
TTTGCTGGGTTTTACTTTTGGCCACTTAATGCATAAACTTCTTCAATTACATTTATTGGAATATCTTCTCACTGTGAATCTCTCCATGTTTCTTATTTGGAAGTTATGGACAAGAAATAGTGTTTCGAAATTTCAATTTCAATCAAACATTATATTTTATAGTTTAATTAACACAATCCTGTAACAAAAAAGGAAATAAATTTTTTCGAAGCGGTAACGGGAGGTTAGACAGAACCGATGCGACACAGGCAGCTCACGATGACTCAGAGCGACGCTTGCGGGACAAGAGATCCAGTAAGATGGCAAAGATACGCGCGCGGTAAGAAGCGTGCCGTGACTGATGGCAGAGACGTGCGCAAGCACTGACCTGGTCCAGATACAGCTTGCGGTCCTGTACTATATCTTTGTGCATCACAGCAGCTTCCTACGGTACAGCTATCTCTAGGGACATCTTTATACAGTAACTTACAATTAGTTAAAATTGTTAAAAAGTTAGAATAGGAGTAATTAATATAAGAAAGACTGAATAAGCGGTAAGAATGGAGAGAAGCGGTAAGAATGAAATGAAAAATACCATACAACTATTTTTTTTCTATTTGATATAACTGATTAGAAAATAGAAAAGACGGTTTAACAAAATCTTTATAATAATTTGGCTCAAGGGCGTAACCAGGAGATGAAAACTCGAGGGAGAGAGGGGGGAGGGAATCAGGTTGTGACATTTTTCCACAGAAAGCTTGAATGAAACCAAGATTTATAGACAATTATAAATTATAGCAGTACTGTATGAGTTATTATAATTATTTAAAAAACAAATAATTTTTAATAAATTAATATTTTCTTCACTTCTTGCCCGTCTCTAGGTACGCACATGATTTAGCTCTGTTTATTCCTCTATTATTATACGTTTTGTCATGTGATATAGTTTATCTAGGGTAATATCAGGAGGAAATATCAAGAGAAACATTTTTCCAGCCCTCACAAATCTGAATAATAATATAATTTAATAAAAGGGTCATTCCACGTCACCTCAACACACTTTTGTATCCCACATCAAAGAATTTCATAAACTTTTGCATAGATGTTGTGTAGATATGGTATAATGTATTATAATTCTGCTTTTACTTTTTAATTATTTATTAGTAAAGGACTACTTATCTCTGAGCCAAGGGTACCACTTCGACGCAGTGTCGACAACTGCTGCGGTCACATGACATCATTTCATTAGCCGACTTATTTGTAAAATAACCCAGACCCTCTATTTGTAATCTATCTTATATTTCATATTATGTGAATGGTTTAAAATATAAGTTGAAGGACAAATTATTTATATTTTTGTTAGAAAATATGATATTTTTATTTTCCTCGAAACCTTTCGCTACCATAGAAAGTTTTAAGTTTTATAATAGATAATGAAGGTTTTATATTGTACTGAGTAGCTGGTGTTAAAAAGTCTAGATTTGGTGGGGCGAGGAATGGTAGTCCCTATGTTGTTGCGGGTCGTAAGTGATTTTTGTGGTTTTAATAATATCTCTGGTAACAGTTCTAATTTACATTCAAATTATGGATACAGAATTAATATTTTTCCCAGCATATTTGAACTCTAATTAATGGGATTCACAGTTGTACGGCGGGATTCGCCACCTGCATTTAGCAGTCTCATTTTTAATGAGACTCCACCAGCTCGTGCTGTTAAATACAGGTAATATTCATACTGTTAAATGTGCAAGGACATGGTCATATCGGAAAAAGGTTACTATTCTTAATTCGTTATGGTATAATATTTTATTTTATCATTACCTATATATCTTATTATAAAATTAGTTGTAAAAATATATGTGTTTATTTAATTATATACGAATCTATATTCAGCATTTTCTAAATTCAGAACATTTCAGAGAGAAAAAAAACTGTTTATAAGTATACAATTTTTTTATTACTATATTTATATTACTTTATTTGGCATAAAAATTGTATCATCATTATGGTATTATAAGTCCCTTTCCTTTTCTCAGCGGCAATGGATTTAGACTAATGAGGTATGAGAAAGAATGAAAGAGAATTTTATGGGAGAAGTGAAGAATCTAAATTTAGGACTCTAAAATTCTTACTGAAACTTTAATAAAATACATTAAATAATGTGAGGGATTTCCAGAAATCTGGTAGAGGTAAGTCGGCGAATCGAGACGATTAAAATTGGGTTTTATATATATTTATATTATTGTTATTTATTATTTATGCATCAATTAATCGATGTTCCAGTTTTATCATTTTACTTTAAGCAAAGGTAAAAAATGATCCGACAATAAAAGTTATTTAAATGTTTCTTTAGAATTTAGAAAGAATATAAATAAATCTAAGGTACCTTATACATTAGAAAGAATACCTTAGATCTACTAGAAAACCGTAAATAAATTAGCTTACTGAAAATAAAATTAATTAAGTTAAGCTAATTATTGAATGATTGCCGGCTTGAAATTCTTTATTGCTTGAATAATAATAACGGAAATCAGAGTTCTGATTAGACACTTAGCAAACGACTTTTTCAAGGTAAGATGTCCAAAAAGAATTTCTGAAGTGTGAAAGATAATTGGGAAACCTTCCTCTTGCCTCTCTGGAAAAGGAAAAGTGGAATAAGATACAGAACAGAAAATCTCTTCAATGCTCACCTACATCGCCTGAAAATATCTAAATACTTCCCAATATAATAATGAATAGTATTCATTTTTATAAATAAATCATGAAGGCTATAGACTCTGCCCTACTCCTTTTTCTAATTTTATACAGATTTTTTTTAATTTCTAATTAATTCTCATTCAAAAGAAACTCATACATATACATTTGAAACAGAACCTTATAGGAAGTACGTTAGTCGATGTACATGTCGCAATTTCAAAAGAGATCCAATCCAACAAATATTGAAATGAAATCCTTCCTGGTGGACCCGCCCTATCAAAACCCATTTTTGAAATCACTTTTTAAACATTTATTTAAAACTGGAAGAGGAGACTTAAGACAGTTAAATTGAGCAATATTTAAAAAATGTCTAAAATTTAAAAAACGACATGTGTACTGGCAGGTTTTTTTATTTTAATTTATAAAGTTAAATTTTATTTTGACACAAGTATTTTTTCACACAATACTTCGATAACTAATAAACGCGATAATATACACAATTATATTTGTCTCGGTTTTTAGACAAATGTATTGGTTCAAAATTTTGTTTTCTATGCACGAGGATTTTTTAAAGTAAGGAAGGAAATTACAATAAAATTTACCATTTCCCCTCTAAAACTGTAGGAAAATCCATCCTAATAAATAAAAATGATACAACAAATGTATATATAAGTTATATTCAGGGTCTGGTATTATTAATCTTAACACTAAACTCTCCCTATCAACAATGTCAGAATGTATATATACAGGATTAAGAAACAGAAAAAAGTAGTCTTGGGTTGATCTGGAGTCTCACCAATTCTCTTCATTTGTACAGGAAATGATCAGAGAAGACTCCACAACAGTAATAAATTTGTGAAGTGTAAATTGTAATTGTTAACATATAATGATAATTGTGATTGTAAATTTCTCACTTTGTAATTTCAACTGTCTTTGTATGTCATGTATGTATGTAAATTTCTCACTTTATAATTTCAACTGTATTTGTATTTCTACTGTATGAACATGCCAATTGTAATAGAATTTGTAAATCAAGTATAAATGGCCCGAGTGGTCGAAACACTTAAATAAATAAAAAAAATAAAAAAAGTAGTCTTTCGATTGTTACCGAGAGTGTTAGTTCTCGTCCCCTATTGATAACAAAAGAAATTCCAGACAGTTTTTAGTAGATGATATGAACAATGATATGAAATAAAAAAACACAATATTAGGTTTTCAATTGTTCTTTCATGGAATAAAAATCAAATATGTACAACGATTAGATATCTTATTAAAACAATTCATCTTTAAAATACCAGCAACAAATTCCCATTTTTAGAAGTTTCTAGTTATAGTTAAAGTTTTTTTCTAAAGGTTGAACATTTGCATCAATAAACATATTGTGTTCCCAGAATCCTAGAGGTATTGTATTGTTTATATATGATTTTGTACATGTAATATTTTAAGGTGATTATTTTGACCAATGAATTATATGATTTGCGATTCATTTTTCTAAGAACAGTGAGAAATAAATTTTAAATAATTAAGCGATTGGCACTAAAGGAATCAATTTACGAGTTTGGTTTAATAACAAATAATTTTAAGATAGTGATTAGGTTAAGCTACAAGTAGTATACGACTCTTCTAAAAAAATTGGATTTAGACTAGGTGGATTAACAATTACCAAAAGATTAACCTGACCTTCTCTTAATGGAAACTCAACTTTGTAATCAGTTCGATAAACCGCCCTTCTTGGCCAGGGTGTAGTCTGAATAAATAAATAAAGGTGCCTTGTGCAACATTTTAGGTTATGATAAAGACAACTTTAATGTTTGAAATATTTTCGTTCTCATTTTAATTCTTGATTAAATCTTATTATTACTAAATTAAAAATGCCTGTGCTAATTAGCTGTTTGTGAAGTTCACTTCTTCCGATTCCCACCGGAGTGTGAAAAGCCTTTTGTTTCAGTTTTCCGGTTAGTATTCAGTAAAAGATTCTCTTTGATGTCGCTTTATGATCTTAAAAGCCGCTGATGCCTCTGGAATTTAAAATGAACTAGGGCTATTACACGACGCTGAAAGTTACTCCTCGCGTTTTTTTTTTACTCGGCCCTTTAAAGTTTTTATGTTTTAAAAATCAATATTACATTGCAGAGTACTGTTCATAATAATCGAATTTTTTCTGGTACTAAATCCCAGCAAAATCGGAGTATAGAAATTGAATTAAAACACAAAACAAAAATAAGCTTTCCAATTGAAATATGATTCTAATAACGAACCACAACAATAACATACCATGAGTACGAAATTATTTTCGCATTCCATGACAAACTCCACTGACGTTACATTTAATTTATACAGACCTTGCTTAATGACAAGAAACTTGAAAAATATTTAGATATAAGATCTTAATGTGTAAATACTATTAAAGGAAGAACGGGCATAACTGCCAAGTTTTATGAACTACTTAACTTATTTTCGATCGGTGTGATAACTTGTTGAGACAAAGAGAAAAACTTAAGCAATTGATTTCCCATCGACATTACAGCTCATTAGGAAATAGTTTCAGTAGTCTGGATCCGTGTCATTATTTAAATTTAATGAATTTAAATGGATGTATTTTTTAGAATGATACAATTTAATGGTAACGCAAGCCTTTTTATCTTTTATATTTTTTTAACGATATTCTGAGGGATGTTTTACGCGGAAATAAGTAATTACAGTAAAACCTCTAAATAAAGGACACCTGGAGGAAAATTATTTTGTCTCTTATACGGAGGTTTCTACTAATATCGGGTAAATATAAAAATCAAAAACAAATGAACTAATAGAATTATTTACACCATCATTTTCTAATGAAAGTAATTAAGTACCAAAAACGATCTTTCTAGAAAAAAAAATGGATCCGTAAAAATATCTCGTTTATTCAATCCATGAATCAATAATAAATATTAAAATTATTATGGAGGAAGATTTTTTTTGGGAGGGGGAGGGTACAAAAGGGAATAAGTATGGATGTAGTGAAAAGTTTTGGCAAAAATGACGCTATGAATCTTCTTTAATTCATTTTTTACTATGTATCCAACAATAACAAAAGTAAAACAAAATAATAGCCAGTATAGTATAACAAAAAGGCTAACCATTATACTATATTATAGACGAAAATTCACTATTCAAATTCAATTTCGTCATTCTCCATTTAACAGACTTAGTAACAGACTCTCAGCCGTGTTACATGTTAAATCGTTTTAACTTGGTAAAAGAAGGAAATAATTCTCCATTTAACATGTTAAACTTATGATCATGAATTAATGAAACCCCTATTAGTGACATTATTATTACATCATATTCCAAATATTTTCTACCGACATTGTAATGTTTATGCTAAAATAAATGGCCCATGATTAAATTAATTATCTTGTGAAGATGGGTGTTTTGACCCAACCAAATTCATGCTTTCGTAACTTCGAATCTTGAATGAATCTTCAAATTCATTTAATTAACATTTAAATCGGTATAAGGTTTCTTGAAGAATGGGCGATTTACCTGAAGCTTAAAAAAAGTTCAATCCTCTATCATAAAAAAAATATTGATCTAAATCGTGACCTTTAATTTTGCTTACCTGGTAAGTAGAACATGATCCTTCTCATAACTGATAAGAACATCAGAAGCATCACTAAAAACAAAAAAAAATTATAAATAAAAAATATCTATTCAGTCTAGTATGCTTATCCACCATGACAAGGTTTAACTAAATTATATAAAAGTATTACGAGTAATAAAGAAATAGAGTATAAAAATAAACAAAGTAAAACAAACATGTAATATTAAATAAACAGGATAATTAATAATAGATTATATGAGAAAGGAGGCAAAACAAGTTTGAGTAGGACTACGGGAACACCCTAACCACCTGTTTTAAACTAACATAAAAAATATAATTAAAAACAATTATTTAATATCATATCACTATGTTGTTAGTTCTTGCACATGGCTTACATGTTACACGTAAAACAAGCTTTTCAAGGTCGTAACGATTTTGATTGTAACGAACGATTTTGATTGTAACGGTTTTGAGGCCAATTTAAAATACACTGCTAATTAGTATACAATATTTTATGCTGTATTATATACTTTATATATAATAATTAAGATTAACATGTACATCAGTTAGGCCTGTAGATTGTTATTTCCGCCTCTTGTGTGTCGATGTACTTAGTGTGGTGCATTTTCTCTTCTTTTATGGGTTATTTATTTATTTATTGATGCAGTTATTTCCTTGGGCGATTGCCTCCTGGAAATGCTTTTCTCTACATAGTTGTTTGCAACAGTTTAGATTAAAAAAAAAAATATTTGGGCATTTTTTTTTATCGGCTTTAGTTTATACATTCCAAAATATGAGCGTATCAAAACTCTAATCTGCCGCTTTTAAACGAAATAGCGGAGGGTAAAGATGGAATGGAAAAAAATATTTTTTAGTACTTTCTATTTATGTGAGAAAATTCTTCTGGAATAATTTAAATCTACCGAAAACGTAGGTAGATTTAACAATTAAAAATAATTAGGCACACTTTAAACCTAGTCCTTTTTCAGTTCTGCTGATCCACGGCAGAGTGGAGATGACTCTATCGTTTAATAGACGTCAAATTTCGCTAAGCTCCCTGCAGTAACCGGGCTCCTTTTCCCATTTCGTTTCCAGTAAGGTATGGGACGTAGCTTAGATTAGCTTCATATTAGTGTGAATTAAGTAGTACAAATTTATACCAGTGAATAATACCATTTGGATACATTTCACCTTCTAGAACGTTTCAAGTTCACATTAAATTCGTTATGTTCCACTATTCTTAAAAATACATGATAAATTAATGAATTAAATTTTATCAATATGACTAGGGTGAGGAGGATTGTGTTCGAAAACTACATACACACACACATATATATATATGTAAAGGTTCTCTATTCCTCCTCCGCTTCTAGGGTGTCCCGAGATGGAAGGTGACAGCGTTCATCCTCCAGCGTTCTCATTTCCTCCCGGATAGCCGCGTTAGTGAACTCCTCCCACGCTGTTGGATGCGACTCTATCAGGGACGTAAAATTTAAACCAATTTCGAAGAGCAGTTAGCACCGCCTCCGCCGATCTATCCGCACAGGGTATGCAATGGGTACCTTGCTGTACAGGTCGATCAATGTTATCAATTTATATCCCCTCCACGAGGGATCTAAGCTATCTACTTACAATGTTTCTTCTTGTCTAGCACATTGTGAATGCCGATCATACTTCTTGCTACGTCGAATTGTGCTACTTTCGATAGTCTCTTTCATCCTCCACCGGTAATACCTACATCCTAACGCCTGGAGGGTGTCATTCAGTCATTGATGATTGGTTTTACTTTGGTGGTAGGCGAGCGTCACTTCCTTTGGCCGTTTCACGTCTAGGATGGTCTCTACCATTAGTGCATATCAGATAATCAACCTATCCACCCCCTCTCTGCTGGGTTCGCCATAATCTGGCCACAGCGTTTACAGCATATAAATGGAGGATCTTTCCAGGTTTGAACTCGACCCTCAGTGCTCTGTAAATTTGGTGCCTAGATGCAACCAGATAATGATCATGGTACTCTTACGATATTTGGAACGTTTCACCGGAGGTCCAATTCTTCCAGATAATCTACTGCATCTTCTCGTTAATAGCCAACAGACTACCTGCAAGACAGAACGGTTACGTTTTGGAAAAACCAAAAAATATCTTCATTTACCTTTCTCTATTTCAACCTTATTCAATTCTGGTACTAACTTTAGAGTTAGTAGTATCACAGCAATGTAGTATAGACTGTAATATACAACTTTATGTAATGATTCCATTACTTAATCTTAAATTATACTCCGTGCGTAGTAGTTTTTTTAAAAATGAGTTGAAGAAATTCTTTTTTCTAAACAAATTTTTTTTTCCACACCAGAGAGCATGGCTTTGCAAACGGTAGTTCAATCGTTTCAGAGATCCCTCAATAAAGTGGCTGTCTTACTGACTGACCCTAAAAATATCATTAACAGTCAAGAAAAATTTATAATGTAAAACGATTATAAAAAATATTTATTGTTTCACATTAAAAAGTTGTGGGTGTAATGTGGTCCAAATGATTTTCATAAATCATTTTGATTGAAATTTATTAAATTAAATAATGTAAAGTAATTTTTAAATGTATATATTGTTATATATCGCACGATATAAAATACTCTAAACCTACTCATTAAATATACAAAGCCTTCCGAAGCAGTTGGTGTACTGTTAGTCGCATAGAGGTCAGTTACATGCAACTTATCGCAAGCTCAATATTGTTTAACCTATAACTACTATAGTCAAGTAGCAAGTTACTAATTCATGTTACTAAAATACGAATCTGAGACTGGTTTTCCTTGTTATTCAATACAGCGAACTGAAAACAAATAAAACATTCATGTAATTGTTTTATTGTATATAGTCAATTTAACAACTGTTCTTGTTATTAAACAGCAACATGAATGATGTATCACAATCGAAACGGAGCTATTCATAGTGAGAGGTAATTATTACCGTAAAATATTACTTCAATATCATAAATTTAGTGATATTGGAATATTTTTTCAAAAAAGCTTGGTAGGACTTCAAAGACACTTTCTAGAATCACCCAGCCCTAAAATGAGTACTTGATATTAGATAGGGATCATGAGGCAGGAGAAGCAATGTTCTAACTACACGCTCTACCATGATGGTTATTATGTCCAGGATTAAGCACCTCTATTAGTTTCAGCATAGACCCTTCTTAGAAGTCTATATAACAGCTTCCTCACTTCCGAAGGTAGGAAATGAAAACTTTTTTTCTTCAGAATCGAAAATCTCTTGTTAAAGCCACTTCAAATTGACCATGTCTTTTTGTTGGAAAGCTTATAAAGAACAAAAACAACCAGCTGGTTTGGATATAAACATTTATTTGGTTAATTTAACATTTATAAAACTTAAACGTAAAACATGCAACAGAGTTATAAAATAGTGAATAGAAGTAAAAATAAAAAGCCTTTTAGATAAAAATAAAATTAGATAAATAAATCAAGAAAACAAAAGAGACAAATTTACAAACAATATATATAATAAATACTGGTCGACGAAAGGTTGATTCACTCAGGTCAGAGGAAGATATTTTGGTTGTCGAGGTGTGTAGGTCCCTGCTCTATAGCTAAATACACCGCTGCAATGTTCCAAAGTTGGTTTAGTGTCTCGTCGATAGTTGAAATATCTAAAAGCCACTTATTAAGGGCAGACAGGGTCTAGTTGTTTTATGAATTATGCGAACTGATTAGTTAGCAACTATTCATATTGCACTAAGAGGCCAGAAACTCAGAAAAGGTCTGGTTCCGGACTTAAATGTTGATTATAAATATTAATATTATTAATAAATAACACCAAATGCACGCAGGCAGAGCTGGTTACAAACGGTCATGGGCACTAATTAGCTGGAACTCAACTGAAGACGAAGAAGTTCAGTCCGTTGCTAGGTGACGCCTTAGTAACGGTTATCAACCCTTAGCAACTGTCTCTATAACTTAATTATAACACACAAATAGAAATACATATTTTCCTTCTCAAATAACTAAATGCCAATTAAAATAATATATATAAAATAAATGTAATTAAATTAACGTGCCATACGGCAATAATGTAAATTGTATATGTATAATGTATTGCATTATATTATTATGTATTCTGTAACCATATAAAAAATAAAGAGGTTTGAAAAAAAAATTAAATTAAACAATAATCCCAACTAAATACTAGTTACAATAAAACATAAATTAATTATAAAACACGGCGTTAATACCACTCACATTTTATTGTAAGGGATCGTTGATAAAGGAATAAATTTTGTTCCTAATTGTCTGTGGTAAAATCCACTTTTTTTTTTTCTTATGTCTCACTATACGTCTCAGTATACTGCTCTGAGACTATTGGAACCTTTTGGCGGTTGAAGGTTGGTCAGCATAGGTGTTCCCTAGAGCAGGGCTGGCTTCTGTAGATCATTAATTTGAGGCGGAGAGAAAGATTAGGAGAAGTTAGCAGGTGATTAAGCCTGTAAGACTTGGTCCTTACCTGCTTGATCTTCTTATTACAGTGGCGAGCTAGCCTAAAATACATTTTGAGGCATAACCCTTATTATAAGTAATCTGATTATGATTGATTTTTAGGATAGTCCATATCTAATTCCATTGGGAAGCCCCAAAACTAAAGAGACATTCAGGAATCGTACGAAAATGGTTAAGCACCAATTTAATCGAATTCTATCCCCTAATTCTGCTTACGCATTCCCAAACTATTTTCTCTAACACACTCATGTTTCAAAAAGGTAGTTGTTCAAACTTATATTTCAAGTACGTATTAGTCCAACAGAATTGATCAGGAAGCTATTAGGCCTATGTATTTGTCATACTTTTATTTGCTTATGTATTTTTTTTTACAATTAAGTATCAGTTGCAGGCATTTTTTTGTATTTATGGATATACGTATTGTATTGTACATATAAACGGCAATTTTTTTGCTTTGTATTTTTTTTTAAACTGCGATTCTAAATCGCATGAATTTTTTTTTTGGCCAAGACTCCTATTGAAGTCCTTTACTTACTGATTCGCTTTTCTTGTTGGGTTTACTAATGGAAGGAGAAAATGTTATTTAGTAGATAACCTCATACCCCAAAAATCTTTAGTTCTTATTTCCTTTTCATATGCAATCGTTATTTTCGTTAAATTAGCTCTAAACAGTTTATTATTCGATTTATACTCCATCGTTTACCGCATGAAGGCGAATAAGTCATCCGATTATTCGCGGTCGCAGATCCGTTAGAAGTCAGACATGGACCCTACTGGGTTAACAAGAATTAACACCGGTTTTCCGGTAGGATCCTGGGAACTAGTGGACTTACAGAGTGCAGTAAACAGTATATTTTAATTTAATTAACCGAGACTCATGGAAACTTTGAGACTTTTGACCCACTTTTCTCTTAAAGGTTTCCATTCTTAAGTACGTTGCAAGGACATGCACTCGCGTGTGAACTTCAATAATTAATAACGTTTAATGCGCTTTCTTATCAATTTTATTTTATGCATTTGATTTCTAAAATACTATTGAATTACACATGCCATTTCAATTATTTTTTTTTAGTTTTAAACAATATTTAAATAAGTATGACTACATTAGTGTTCCTAAAAACTTTTCATGATTTCTACCCGGTTGTTTTTATTAAAAAACACTCCTTGAATATTCATTGATCCCATATAAAAACTGCATTTCATAATTAAAAAAATAGTGCGGAGGTAAACAACATTCACTAACCACTCTACTTACGTTCCCAAATATCGTGTAAATCGGTGTACTAATGTTAATTTTTGGTGATTTAAAAAAAAAAAAAGTCCAACATCTGAAGACCTTGGAAATATAATTATAATTTTCGCCATAAACAATATTTTTTCATTGCTCTATAATTTTTTTTTAAACATTCGTTATTTAAAAAAATTACGAGTTTTTGAACATGTGAAATTACGTTATCTTGAAAACAAAAAAAAAACTGAATTGTATACTATAAGTGAAGGAAATATTCAGTATTTCATTCTATTTGTGATGAGCTAAAATTGCTTATTGACGCTACACCTAGGTAGAGAGCTGAAAAGATAGGACCAGAAATGAAATGATAACCAGTTTTTGAATATTTGAATTAAAATATTTTTAAAACTACTACCAAGAGGTGGTACAACTATTGACAAAGTATTTGGAAGATATATTCAAAACATTCAAATGTTTACATTTATCTTCTTAGCTAATCAAAATTTGGGAAAACAAGCATCAGTATTAATAAAATTTTAATGCATTGTTTCATTTAAAGAGGTCTTTTGTAATGTGTTGGAAGTTTAGACCGTTTGTCTAGTAAGTGCAGTAATAGTCAAAATCGACATGCAGTTTCCTTTCTTTTCAGTCTTGTTCCATCTATTCCGCTACATCTGTTCGACAGGGGTAAGAGTAACATTATTAAATGAAACTGTAGGGCAGTCGGTAGGTTTACGACGAAGGGGGTGGGATTTGTTGCTATTTAGCTTAATCCTCCAATTACGACTCCATTCTTCGAGGGCTGTGATATGGGATTGGAGAGTTTGGGATACAATTAATGGGTTATTATTAACTGCGAGCACACATGTGTCATCGGCATGCGTGGTGAGAACAGTGTTAGGATTGGTTGGCATGCCAGCTGTAAAGAAGGTGTAGAAGATGGGACCAAGTGCTATCTTGAGGAACACCAGCGGACTGAGAATAGAGGGATGAATAGAAACCATTGTGGTTTACTTGGAATAATCTATCAATGAGAAAGGAACGAATGATGAGAAAGTATGTTGAAGTTCAAATGTAAATGACAGAGAAATTTCATTTTAATGGTAATGTTTTAGACTAAAAAAAAATATTCATAGTACATTTCATGTAATCCTAGTTTAACAATCAATTTACAAGTATTTTGTTTTCAGACCACTTGAACTATGAGAAAGAGTTCAATTAAAAATTTACTTCATTCTATGATATGTAGGTGCTCAATAGTAGAACAAATGGAATTCATTTTATTCCTAATAAATGTATCCTTACTTTGTTGTTTTCTTATGACTCTAAAATTTCCATGTAGTCAATTTTACTTAAAATTAAAGTTTTAATATTTCCAATGGGAATGAAATTGAAAATCTTAAATTCACTTTTATATATATAATTTAGCCTCCAAATAATTATTTTTGTATTTATATTATTTTTAGTTTGTAGTATCTTAAATTATGTTTAACATAACTTGAAAAGTTTACAAACGGAGTATGAGAAATATATTATTCATTAAATACAACAATTATATATATTGATAAAACGCAATCGTAAAAAAAAAAATTATTGCTAATTTAGATTAATACCATAATAATTTGTTGAAAAATTTTCTAAGGATTACCATTTGCTGTGTGACGGATATCATAAGGTATCTGGAAATAAATTACGGTACCTAATGCAGCCATATCTGTCAACACTGATGGTTGTGATAAATACGGTCAGGTCTCAGTAGGCTTGTCAGATACAAATGAGTCAAATGTAATATCCCCAACAAAGCAGCTGTCTAGAAAACTTTTTCCGAAGTTTTATTTTTTTTTTCGTAAAATCCTCAATTCTCCTTATTTTGTTACTAATAAAACCATCCATAAAGACCTAAATGTTCCTTATGTAACCGATCTAGCCCGAACCCGATATTATTCCTTCCATAATAAACTCCCTAACCACCAAAACCCACTCGTTTCTAACCTTGCTTCCTCTTCCATTCCTTATATTGTAAACTGTTTTTAGAGTTCTACTACTGGATAGTTTCTCTACATCCTGTATCATATCATTATGTCATTATGATCAAATTTACTGGTTGTATTTTTTTATACAGTTGTAAATATCAACAAATAAATAAATAAAAAATATATATATATTTTTTTTAAGAAATCCCTAAAATTTATACTATTCTAAAATGTTAATGAATGCACTCGAGAAACCAATCCCCAGATATTAGCGAATATAGTCTAAGTAACATTAAAAAGACCTGATGGGTTATTCTATTCTGTTTACTTTTTTTTTTCCTAAGAGTTTCTCGTTAGCCAGAAAATGTTAAGTGAAAACAAATGTTATGTTAGAATCAAGAGACAAGGTTTTTGTATTTTAGAGATCGACTGATTTTAGGAGGCTTTAGGGAGTGGATTACGTGGAACAGAAGGGATCGTAGGAAATACTGACAGCGGTTCAATGGTTAAAGCCTCTTTAGCCCAGCGTAGGGGCCCGTAACGGGAGAATCCTTCCAATTCCCGAGATGAACCAAACAGAGTAGCTTATAACTCTATAGGCTTAGTCAGCGGAGCCTGAAGCTTACACATAATTAATCTAAGTAGAAATTAATGATGAAAAATTGTTCTTATCGTTTACTTATTAAAAATTTATTTACTGTTCTACTCAATCATCTAACAGGTTAATTATTTTTTTCAAGCGTTATGGCCTTCACGGCCCCGCTGGCCCCGTTCAATTTATGCAGTCTATTTTGAATTAAATCAATTAATACCTAAAATAATAAAATTAATTGTTTGGTGTTCCAAAAGTTCCAGTTTCTTATTATTATCTCTTTAAAAACTGATAAAATGGGACAGTAGATATTTGAGATTCTCGATCATTTATTATGAATAGATTTTTTTTGTTCTTCAATATGTTTTTAGAGCTGGTTTCATAGATTTTTAAAATAATTTTTGAGCGGTGTTATGTTTAATACGATAATTCTGTAATTAAACTGTGGTAAGTTACTCCTGTTTGAAGGTAGAACTTTTTATTTAACATTGTGAAAATTTCCATTTTTTACGACCGTATGCCGTATTTTCAGTGGATTTCAAATGGGAACGGATAGAATTCGGTTCAATTAAATGATTCACCGCTCTTTTTACTCCATTATTAGTCGTTTTCTAAAGTCGTAAATAGAGCTCCTGAACCAGTTTATGCGCGCTTGAAACACCAACTAACCAACAAATAATCCCTTAAGACTACGCGACTTACGCAAGAATTTATGAGATGAAATTAAATTTTCTTTTGTGGAAGCCGATTCGCTCGTCTCAGAGTGAGTAATTTCGCCATCCTAGGAGAACAAATATGCCAATACTTTTTAGAAAGTGTGATCAAAGTAACACATAATAAATACATTTTTATTTAAATTAAACGTAAATTTCTTCAATTTATATTAATTTATTACAATACTGAGATTAACCTATGCAATAAAAAGGACATAAAACGTTTTAATTGTTAAAAACGAACTAAATATAAATACAAACAGAAATCAAAAGCAGCACAAAATTAAGAAATGAAATTAAATACGTTATTCAAAGTATTAAAAAACCACAAACCTGAAAGGATAATAAAATGTTTGATATTTTAATATAAAAAAAACTTTATAAACATTTATTAGAAAAAATCAGTATCTGCACTAAGCTTTAATAATTAGGAGTATTGAGCTTATTATTATCATCCTATTTTTTTTAGTAGACACAACAGCTTAGAGAAAACTGTTTTCCCCTTTTTTCACATACTTGCAATATTTAGGATCTGATACAGACAATAGTTTTATCAATAAGTGAGGGATTGAATTCTTTTACATTTTTTTTTTTTTTTGTTTACTCCTACCTGGTCATTTGTGACGTATAGAGACGGTGAGGGAAGGAGATCAGGACTATTTATATTTACCAATCTATTCTAACCATGGTGAGGGGAGGAGGGGATGGTCAACATTTGGCAGGACCACCACGAAATAAAAATTGACTACTCCAGGCATGATTCAAACCAGCGCCGCTGCAGTACCGAGGCTGCTATGCTTGGCTCCCTAAACCCCTCGCCCAGACGGCTTAAAGACATCTGATCTAACAGGATTATACATATTTCAATCACTAGTGTTCCTTATTACAGTTTTCTAGCCGATTAACAAGGGTATACTTATAACGGTTATTATTGTTAGCAACTGTATGAAAAAAAAATTGTACAGGCGTATAATTGTTATATATTAATTTTATCAACACTTTTGATGTCCATTTAAAAAAAAAGTATTCTTTTATCAGTGTTTATTTATCATGACCGCTTGTTTTAGATTTCAGGAGGCAGTTGGAATTATCAGGGACTGTGTGCGTTGGTCCGTGAATTTGTTTGACTCGATTCAGAAGGCTTCAGATTCAGGGCTGATGAATGAAACAGATTATCGTCAACAACAAAGCGAGAACTCTTTATCCTTGCTATCATTTCACTTTAGTTACAGAAATCATTTAACAAAGAGCCTTGTCCGACATATCTTTTTGTTAATAACCCAGGCGATCAAAATGTTACAACTAAAATTCGCTTTAAACTGTCCATCAAGAGATAGCATTGACTTGTTAAATTTTAAATATATACCTATTCTGTTTATAATGTATTTCATCGATTAATTTTTAATTATAATAACAGTTATAAAACAAACAAATTAAAACATTTTCATACACTCTTCAAAATAAGCGACGTTATTAGATATAATATATTTTCGATCTGAAAACAAAATATTTATATACAACTAGAAATATAAACAAAGATAACTATGTTTACAATATTTTCTTATCAAAAGTTCGTTCGATGCCGATCAGATCGATGTTTTTTTCTAAATAACAAAGTATGAGTTTATTCTCGTGCTTTAGTATTCGAAACTGTCACAAGTAACAACAGTAATGATACAGGGCATTAACAAATTACAATAAAAAAACATCTGCTGTTTATTCCACTCCGAGACACATCAATAATATATCACTCCCTATCATAATTGAATCATGATGCTCCTCACATTGTTTGCTTAATGTACTCTGAAGTGTAGATTAAAAAAACCAATTAATATTTAGATAAAAAGCTATTAAGTATATGATGGAAAAATTAACACATAATAATAATTTATTGAGTTTCCCAATAGTCACATCTAGAAGTTTCAATTTCCAGTTTTGAAACTTTAAGATTAGGTAGCATTGAAAAAAAAAATTAATAGATATATAAACAGTAATTCTAATATAGAATTTAAAAAAATAAGTGATCGGTTTTTAAGTGATAAAATAACAGAAATAGTAGTTTTTTTTGGTAACATTTTTTTTGTAGATTGAGTTGTTTAGAATTGTAGAATCAATATATATCAGAATATATAAAATAATTCGTTTTAAATAAAAGCTTCATTATCAAAAGACTATTTGGGAATATAATAAAGGATTTATGAATTAGTTTAAATAATAAACGTAAATTTAGTTATAAATATAAATAAAAAACGAGAGCATCAAAGCTCCTTTTCAAAGTTCTTTTTTTGTGAATAGATACAAAATAATTTAATTTTCTAGGTAATTTTTTCAAGAAGTAGGCAGAACGTGTGATATTCCACGTCTTTAAGGCAGTGTACTTGCCTCTACACCTGTATGGAGCTAAAAACTGAACGTACAGGAAACAGGCAAACATGAGATTAATGTGATGGCTGTAGAATGTAGAAGCTTTTCAGAAGGATTGTGGGGAAAGTAAGGAGAATGTGTATCCGCAATGAGAGAATCAGGGATAGGAGTCAGGCTCGCCTGCTAAAGTAGTTTGGTCATGTAGACAGTGTGGAGGAACACCAAAAACCCTTGAAGACCATAGACTATAAGCCCTGACGGCAGAAGTCCTCAATGCCGACCAAGGATGTTGAGAACTGTAGCAAGAAACCGCGAGCTGTGCCAGAGTTGGGTACTTCCCAACACTAATAAGGTGCTAAAAGCTAACACAGAACAAAAAGTAACTTAATGCTTACAAACCGTGAAAATTGTAAGGGTAAGGGAGAACATATAACACCAATTTTTCTTTACACACCCACACTTCAAACCGCCTCGTCTTATTCTGCTCAAAGTTCAGATTTCATAGAAAAATTCATAATTTGTGCAAACATCGTCAAGTGAAAAAAGTCCGTCAACTACTTTCGCTAACCTTTGAGAAAAGTTAATTTCTTGCATGAAGCATATTATATATTCCCAAACATGTATTCTCTAATTTCTATTTTCCATATGCTATTTTAAGAAAATAAACTAGGGAACATTAAAAAATAAATAAGACATAGAAAGTTATGCTATATGTACTTGGCACAAGATTATTATTACAAAATCATATAACACCAACGACATTTTACCTCGTATCACTTTACAGTAGTATGTTTATCTATTGAACAGATCCATTATAGAGAGCGTCGATTGGACAACCGACTACCAAGGTATTCTCATAGAAAAATGTACAACGAGAAACTACAATTTCTTTTATACTTAACAGATCGCAAAATTAACCACGTCATTTTTTACAGTAAACAGTTATGAACATAAATAATAACTGTTAACATATCTTTTTACTTTAAATATATTTTTTACTTCTTCAGACTGGTAATTATTTATTAAATAAATCAAAATTGTATCCTTGTATAGTCTCAACACTTTTTATTACATCAATAGTTCAACGTTTCGGCCATTTCTGCCATCCTCAAGTACAATCTTCAATATAAATTCTCACCTCACATCAAAATTTAAAAATGGTTTTGCAGGCTATTCTGCCCAGGTCATTAATTATTAGTCAAATAAACCCTATTTTTTAAAAAAATTTATAAACATTTAAAACATTTAATTTTCAATTTATCCACACTATCACTACCATATAGACAAATATATAGTTTAATATAAAATACTGAGTAACTTGAGAAATT
>NW_027108063.1:137189-140354 GCF_000696795.3 Halyomorpha halys | reverse complement strand
AACATAAATAATAACTGTTAACATATCTTTTTACTTTAAATATATTTTTTCGATTTCTTGAGACTGGTAATTATTTATTAAATAAATCAAAATTGTATCCTTGTATACTCTCAACACTTTTTATTACATCAATAGTTCAACGTTTCGGGCATCCTCAAGGACAATCTTCAATATAAATTCTCATCTCATATCAAAATTTAAAAATTGTTTTGCAGGCTATTCTGCCAAGGTCAGTAATAATAAGTCAAATAAACCCTATTTTTTAAAAAATTTATAAACATTTAAAACTTTTAATTTTCAATTTATGCACACTATCACTACCATATAGACAAATATATAGTTTAATGGAAAATTAAATGTTTATAATTTTTTTTTAAAAAATAGGGTTTATTTGACTAATAATTAATGACCTGGGCAGAATATCCTGCAAAACAGTTTTTAAATTTTGATGTGAGGTGAGAATTTATATTGAAGATTGTCCTTGAGGATGGCCGATTTGCCCGAAATGTTGGACTATTGATGTAATAAAAAGTGTTGAGACTATACAAGGATACAATTTTGATTTATTTGATATCTTTTTACTTTATTACATTTTTTTATTTATCATGTAACATATTCTATTTGGCTTAGAACTACTGAAAACAATTTAATTAAAATTTGTTCGGTATATTTAAATAAAACTATTAAAAATCATAAAATCTGTTGAAAATAAAAGTGAATAATTCGGTACAGCTATTATTTCATAGAACAGCATTCGTATAATTTTTCAATATTTTTATATATTTAAATACATTGGTTAGAAATAAGACATAATAAAAAACTAAATGTAATAGATATTTTTTTTATTTATTTGTCAAAAAAAAAATCATCAGGATTATATTAAATCGAAATACATACATGAATTTATTTACATATAAATAACCTGACGTGATGAAAATGTATAGAGCAACATCCTAATTTCCTATCCCACTCAAAAACTACCATAAGCAAACTGTATCCATAGATTAAAAGTGATCCGTTTAATCCTCGAGAAGAAACAAGGACCGACTTTCTACGACCTAGATCCATGAGAGGTTGTAAAAGTTAAATGAGATGATTGGTTCACTGAGAAGTTACTTTTACTATGGCGTTGAGTACAGAGGCTAATGTGCCGCTATGATTTATATTCTCACATTTCCAGGGCAGCGGTGCAGTCCATTCTACCCATACCATATCCAATCTTGTCTTTTCAGTTGGATAACTGTTCGTACTCCCGTAAAATGTGTCCCATTCCGGGTGACAGTTAAGTCCAATGAAATGTATTCGAGATAACTATCTATTAGATTTTGATAAATATGATATAATTTAATAGATTTGGAAGCTAATTGTCTTCAAACTATGAGCAAAATATCTGGTGCATCAAAGAACTTTCACTTATCACCTTTTGCTTACTTTGAGATGAAATTAATTTTTTTACGTACAGGTATTTCTCTACAATGCAGAAGGATGCCAATACTTCCACTTACTAAATATTCCATATATAGGTAAGGTGACGTAAGATCTAACAATCAAACATTTATTTTCTCACTGGAAGATTGCTGATTGACCGTGTGTATCAATAAATGGAATATGGTCCGGGTCACATTAAACTCAAATAGTAATATTATTATTATTATATTATTATTTCAACCAACGTTTCGCTCAATGTTAGTTGTAGTTAATTTAAATAAACTTAACGGTATTTAAGTTTAAGGGTTTCTTCAAATGTTAAATCGAATATTAACTTTGTAACTACCTAGAACACAACAGTTTAATAAAATATAACAAAGTTGTCTATTTTAACAATCCCCAGACATAAGTCAGCAGAGGTCTATGTCTGGGGAGCGGCATCCTTTACGAAAAGAAAGAATTACAACCTTTTCAAAATACAGTCGTAAGAATTGCATTGGATGCTTCTTGATTTGTAAGAAATAGCCAATTGAATCACAAATAGAGACAATAGAGGATTACATAAAAAAAAAGTTCATGAAGTTCCAATCCCTGTTACCTACAGTTAAAGTAGCAGTAACCTATAACTTGGGAAACCCAACCACAACTCGAAGATTGGAGCACAGGCTGATACAGGACATCCTGTTATAAATTCTATATTTATTAGTTCTGTTAAAAGTTTATTTTATCTTAATATTTTTTTTCTCATCATCTTTTTTTTAAATTCCCTTTCTTTTTTTTTGTCATTAGTCAATTATTTTGTTTTTAATCCATAAATGTCATTGTTTTTGTTATTAACTTTACTTTATTATCTTTTATTAAGAATTATTATTTTATCTTAATTTTTATTTATTTATAACATTGTATGTAGTTAGGAGTGTCTTTTGTATGAGACTATATCCCCCCACCCACAATCAATAGTTAAAAAAAGAAATGTACCACTTACATTAACCATATAAGGCCCACCAGGTCGATCTGGTATTAAATAAATAAGGCATCTGTGTGAAGACAGATTTCTCTTTTAGTTAATTATAAATTCTTTCATAGATCATATTTATCTACTTGAAAAATTTTGGTTATATCTCATTGGCATTTTTTGCTTAAAAACAACCTAGAATGGCAAAAGAAGGACTTTTAGAATACCATGTTCTGCTACATGTAATATTTTGGGGGTATGACAGAAAAAAAACAATAATGTTCTTTGCAATAATCATTTTTGAAGCACGTACAAAACATTTTCTCAACGTATTTTATTTTACAAAATTGAAGACAATAAAAAGAGTTCTTAATGATCTATTCCATTAGGAAAGGAGTTTTGAGAAATCATGTTCCGCAACATTCCACATAATGATTCTTTTTATCGAAACAATGAAATAAAGTCATATGATTATTTTAAATCTTAAAATAATAGCAACACTCAAAACATAATAATTGTATATTTTTTTAGGATATTACAAAAGAAATAAAAGACTAAGGATTTTCCAGTGGTTTTTAAATATGTAAACATTTCTAAAAGCTGAGACGGGTTTGGGAATAAAAGTTATTGTTGGATAATATTGTAATAGTGAGAGTGAAAGGTAAAAAATTGTTAATTGCTGCTAATATTTTTTTTTCTTACCTTCTTTATTATAAATAACAATATTAATATATACCTAAGTATATACAAACGTAACTGGTGCCTTTCCTTTTACGTTTGTA
>NW_027108063.1:122057-137055 GCF_000696795.3 Halyomorpha halys | reverse complement strand
TGTGTATTTACTTAGGTATATATTAATATTGTTATTTATAATTAAGAAAGTAGGAAAAAAAATATATATATATGCTAAATATATTATCACCCTACCCTGCCTAATAATCAATACGGGTGTGTGCAACAGTGGGAACCAACGTATGCCTGCATTATAACCTACTACAACAATCATATAATGAAGAAAATTTTCATTAGCTGTTTCTAACTTGTGGACAATTGCATAATCTGTGGCGGACAGCTGCTCCCAACAACTCGTCAAGGACCAGTTTTCATAGTATCTTTTACTTTATAGAAGTTGTCTCATATCTTCCAAGTCTAGTAGCTCTTCAAGAAGTCATACAAGTTGCTGGGAGCCTTAGTGATTGTTAGAGTACGCTCGATCGCCAAACGCTATCGAAAGTATAAGTTATGTCAAACAGGAGGAACATTATATACTTTCCCGCCCTCTCTACAACGTTACGATTCCTCTACCTTTTAAGGATCCGTACTGCGGGTGGTGGCTCGATAGGCTCGTGAACATCATTAAGGGAGGGAAATATAAAAATTTGCTAATTGTTTGTGCTTTTCTCATACCCTGAAATGAGTCCTTTAAAAATCTTCGATTTACTAGTTGCTTGGGAAATAACCTCTATTCATTGATAAGTCTTTGAATATTGTTAACTGTCTTCCTTTAATGTCGAGGATAATATTTTTCATGATTGGCGCATTAATCGGGTTTGAACCAGGAGTACGACCAGCCCTCTGCCTAGTCTCAGTAACAGGAAGATTCCATATTCATATAAGACTCCAGCCACAGCAACACGGGCACAAATCTGTTCCAAGCGGGCATATCGTGGTGTGCCTCAGGAAACTATTTTCTTAATTATCTAGGGACGGATCAAACCTGGGGTAGATTTTCGCCGACTCTTCCCATGTAGATACCTGGGTAGCACCGCACTTCAAGGCAACAATTACCTAAGGCCATTTTATACGGGATACCCCAGGTATTCTTGGAGGACTCCTGGACAACGAATTTAACCGAAGACTTCCGTTTACGTAAGTGGATCCCGTTTCGGTATGCCCTGGCCTTAGATTTGTACTCGTCAGAAAAAGTTGCGTGCATCTCACAGCAACACCTTTGAAACAAGATTACAATTTGAATAGACCTAAATTACCTCAAGCAGCTCAATAATCTACATTCATGTTTCTACATCTCTGTAATGCGGGGGTAAAAAAACTATGCCACATTCACCTAACCTTACAGAACGGCAGTTTGAGCAGATCTTTTCATCCAAATTAAAATATGAACCTCTACCGCTACACCTGAACTTCTGTTTCTTGAACAACGGGTGTGTTAGCAGGGGATGTGTTCAAAATCATGCTTAATCACCAGTTTTTCCTCACTTCACGATACCTCCAGTTTTAAAGAAAGTAGATTTATATTTTTTAAGTTTAATATTAACAAACAGCTTACTTAAACACTTATTAAACTATCTATGGCATTTAATATACTAATGTTGAACACTACACACTAATTTAAATGTGAAATTAAGAAAAAATGATACTAAATTAACAAACAAAACACCAATATAAAAGGTTAAACATGTACAAATTTAAGTGTAAACTCATATATGGGAGGGTATTGATTAATATATCTACTTAAGAGTATAGAGCAAATAAAGAGAACACACACCATTTTTTAAAATAATTACAACATAGCAGTAAATTATCACGAAGCAATTAAATTAGTACACGAAAAACATAATTTTTCAATTAAACAGTATCAGTATGCTGTCTTTAAAATACACAATTCCAATATTTATGATTGTTCAGGTTAATATATTGTCAAACCATTTTAGCACTTCTTTATTTAATAAATGTCATTTGTCCTCCAGAAGAAAAGTATTATTATAACGAACTAAATTTCTCTACGGTTTTAATTATTACTGATGAAAATCAACAATATATGATCATAAAAATCAAAATTTTATTTTAATAACTGTCTGATATATGAGTTATTTGAAAATGTTATTAAGTTAGCAAATAGAGATTATTGAAATTATTTTTTTCGACTTTTTCCCGGGGATGTAATCTATATCAGAAACTGTATAAGACTTTAAGGTGATAAGCACCTTAGTTCATGAAAAGTAGGTTTTTCGGCTAAACGCACAGAGGGGCCAATTCAGCACGCATGTATTGGTGGGGCCGAAACCTTACAAAATAAAAATGAAGCAACAAAATCGGTCAACTCTTTTAAAAAATAATATATAATTTGATCATTTCTTTAAGGCTTTGAGATTGGAATAAATTCGCACCTTTTATAATAATTTATCACAGACAATTTCATAAAATCAGATAAAGGCCAGTAGCTATTTTGCCCGTCGTATGGATTTCACTGCAGCCATCACAAAGCCCAATATGTTCTTCGATATCGGAAAGATAATATAGATTACTGATGAATTTGAATATTTTTTTTTAATTCTAGGCCCTCGGGACTCCCCTTTCTCTTAGCATTGTACTCCAGATCTCCCAAACCCTCTGGCAGCCCCCTTGTGTTCAGCAAAAGGAGTCCTGCATAACTATATCGGAGTCTGTTTACATCTGGGAGCAAGTGCATTAATAAGAATTGTTCTCCGATGTATTTAGCTGACATCTAAAAAAATGAGACAAATCACCAATTATGTGCTTATCGTATATACTTCCTATTATTTTTATTTTGAGAAATTTAAGGACATAATCCCATAAATGACATCATAGTTCAAGACTCTCTCAGCTGAAAAGAATAATGAACCTGAAAACAGGATGTTTCATTTTTTTTTCCCATACTTTTCTTCTTTTTTTTTTTACTCAAAAGATAAGATAAATGTGAGGACAATATAAATTTTTATTTTTTATAAAAAATAATTTAGTTTGGTAAAATATTTGTACCGCCAGTATTCTCGAACCAGATTTTTATAGATTTAATATTTTTTATAAATAATGTCAGCAATTGTGTTCTACAAAAATTGTAAATTTTTACAAAAATGTCTCAATTTTGCATTATTTTATAATTATTAAGCTTAATTTTAGCAAGTAAACAGGTTCGTTTCCATAGCTGCTCCCGGTGCCCTGTAAGTACCAGATATGAACCCGAGATAAGACTTCCGGAAAAGTACGGATAATTAACTGCCAGGTCAGTACACTGCTTGGGGTTCTTACACTGGCAGGATAACATCCCAAGTCTCGTACCTCTTCTCTTAAAATGTTCTTCATGGTAATTTAGATCATAAAGGAGATACGCCAAGAACTGGGAGTATCCGCTGTGAACCCGTCAATGAAATCAGAATTGCTTTATTATGGTTGTAAAGTATATTAAATATTATAGATTATCTAATAATATGTATTACTATCGACGAAAAAAAATTAAAGAACTCAGGGAAGCTATTATTTTTTTAAATAATTCAAGCAGAGAGAGAAATTCAATAATGCCAAAAAAAAATTAATTTATTATTATGGTAAAACCATTCAATAATAAAAAAAAATGTAAAATCAGTTGGTACAGTTAAACTGAAAATATACTTCAAAATCGAGGAAATAGTACTTGATTGGTTAAGATTTTTTAGGCCATTATTATTTATGTATTGCACCTTGAATGCCTCATTGCATTCTTCAGATTTTTTGATTAAAACTCAGCGCCCCTCCTAGATCCTGCAACACTTGCATATAAAATCCTCTCTCCAATCCCGTCTATCGGGTCCCATCCGTCTGACTTTTACCCTCCACTTCACCGAACTGCTGCGTTCGACAAATCCTTTTTTTCCCGAGCTGCCTCCAACTGAAACTCCACTCCCTTTACCATAACTCATGCGCCTACCGTTTCCTCATTTAAATCCATTCCATTCAACCACCTTTTCCTTTCCCGAACTGAATAAATATTTTTAAGGGTATTTATAATATAAATATTGAACATATGTATTTATTATTTGTAAGTGTTGAAATAAATTTTTTTTCTGTACAAAAAAAATTACTATATAATTAATTCCAGCAATATTCGTAAGTACAGTCACGTTGTTTTGGCCTACATATTGTTTACCTCAAAATTATTCCAAAAAGATCTGATCTTGATTAATAAACTATTTTCCGTCTAAAAAAGTCCCAATCAATTGAACAATTTCATTTCTTCCTTTGTTAATAGGTAGTTAAATCCCCTCAAAAAAAAAAAGGCAAAAACAAAAATATAAATCGGGTCATAATTAGAGAAACTCAGCGTTTGAAACATTTAATCAATCGACTGGTTGCGTAACTGTTTACGTGATTTAGTTAAATTTTATACTTAGGTTATGAAAAACATGTAAAAAATAAAATAATATGATTGATAAGAAGAAAATGAAATTTTCCTATTCAAATGGTGAAGAGATACTGAACTATAAAGTATATAAACTTCATTGAGAGCTGAATAAGGGTTTTCTTATTTTTAATAAAAAGTCACTGTTATAGCTACCAAGGGGGAACTTATACGCCACTGACTGTAATAAAAGTTTACGGTGCTCGTAAAACTTCAATCAGTCATCTATACCACGAAGGATCAACTTTGTTGGAAGTGTTATTCCATCAAGCGCTTCTTTTAGGGATGTGCCTACTTTATCATCATAGAATAAAACGTGTACTTTTGTTATTGTTTGTTAAAATATACGAACAATAAGATTAAAGCATATTTGAACAGACAAAAATTCAACCATGTTAAATGTAAAAGTAACCTAATACAACTAATAGTGACACTCAGTAAAAGATATATTACATATTCGACAATATTCTAATTTTGATCACATTTTATTAATTAGCATAGTTTTCAGGTAGGTACTTATAAATAATTTTAAAATACAACAAAATAATAAAGTTGTTGATTGAGTTTAAGTAAGTCGTCAACAAGTGGTGTGGCGTTATAAGTTGTTCGGATCTTTTCTCTTTGCAACTACTTCCCTGTACAACCCCTCATTTGCATTTTTTAATTGCTCCAAGAATGTTCCTTTGTGTGAATAAAATTAAAGATTAAGGAAATTCAAAATATGGATGTGGTATGTATAGTTAAAATATTAAATATAATTAAAATATTTGGGGAAAAGGTTATTATCTACGATGAACTGATTAATTTGAGCTAATCAAAGTGGATGAGCGTTGCGAGGGTGATAAGGGCTTACCAATAATATATGTTTCAAGATGCAATATACAAAGAGAAATTCAAGATACGAATCAACAAACAGTGTTGAAAACAAAGAATATATTGCATTGTCGTTTTCTTTTTTAGGAAAAACGTCAGTCTATTATCTATCCAACCTTACTTATTCTGTTTCACTTGTTCCCTTTTATATCTTAATTTCTAAAACCTGTCATTTTTTCTATTCCTGTTTGTTGACTTTCATTGACATGACCCCTTTCCTTCATATTGGACCGTTTAAAGGGTTAAAATGGGAGATGCCAAATATAGAAGAATTAAGATATGACTGTACAATGAATGATGATCGAACATTAAATAAAGAGATTAGTGGTGATGTTTTTTCTTCAAAGAAAAACAATGAGAGCAAAATATTTTGAACTCTTAGATACAGATTAAATAATGAAAAATAAAATATATAATGAAACTCGTTTGTATAACTTTGTCGTTGCATTCAGAGTACTTTAAAGCCCCTGTTCCTAGATTATTACTGACTGTATCAATTAAAACTTTAATAATGACTATACAAATGGGTGCATATATAAACAATGAGTTAATGGATAATGACTAACAATTAATATGATGATGATAGAGAGAGGAAGAGGGAGAAAGAGTTGGAAAATATGGAAGAGACTACAATGGTCCTCAAGGAGAGATACATAACTTTTTATGGAGGTTATATTGTTCTTCTAGATTATTTTTTTTTTAATTTTTTTTTTTTTTTTTAACCGGGAAACAAACTAAATTGGTTTAGTATTCTTTGCATAGATTACACACTTTAGACTGTTACTAAAAGGATTGAATACACCAGTAGAAGAAATTCCTAATGGAGCCGTTTTTAGCCGAGAGAGTAAAAGGGTATACTTTGCTTGCCTGGTTACTGCAGGCTGGAGGGTTGAATTTTATTTCGTTGCGGTCCCGCGTAATGAAAACTTGACCCCCTACCATAGTTAGAATAGGTTGGTTACCTCTAAATAACCCCCGCCCAATATTTTATATCAGGAAAGGGGACATAACAATATATATATTTGAAGCTTAGAAACTAGTAATATGCTAATTGCACTTATTAGCGTTTCGTGTATGTATATTTTAGGTTTACTGATATTATCTTTTTTCAAAATACTGATTAAAGTATGATTCTTCAGGGAATTAAGCAAAGAAAAGTAATATGTTACTTAAAACCAAATCTGGGATGTTTAGGTTTTTATTTGAATTTTGGAGAAAAGTCAGGATTTTTATTCTATTTATGTACAAAACCTACCTCATTATTTACTCGTACATCAATTCACTAAAATGTATAAACAAAACAAAGAACATAATTGTATTTTTTTATTTATTGTTCTATACTTTAATGTATAATAGTATTTTTTAAATCAATGTGGCCATACTCTTATATAAACATATTTCATCAACATATAATGAAAAGTTCATCCCTCGCCATGGAATAGGTTGGTTACCTCTAGATAACCACCCTCCTCTAAAATTCTACAAGTAGTCGGATTATAAATTATTATAATCAGCGCTTTACAAAATTTTTTAGACTTGGCACTCTTGTTCAATATGAAACCAAAGAGGAAAAAAACCGTGCAAAGTATATGCTGGATTACACAACATATTTTATATTATTATTATTTTTTATATATAATATACTGAGAAAGTGGCAATTGCTAGTGGCAGCACCCCTGCCATACGCTTGTGCACCCTATTTAGAAACCACAGCTCTCAGAGATTGACAGAGCCTTCGGATTTCACAGTGTAAAAAAATTATCGACACAGCTTACCAAATACAATAGTAAACAGATGTTGATTAGTTCCTTTTTGGATTTTTGGTTTTAATTCATATTAGCAACAAAAGGTAAGACCTTTTATTTTTTAATGTAATTCAAGTAAAACTTTGAGTAAAACTCGAAATGTTTTTTAAAATGTATTTCAAATTTAAAATGCTTTTAGTATTTTAATATCATTGTTTACATTCCTAAACTAATTTCAAGTATTTTGTTAGAAAAATATAAATTATTTTCATATATTTCAAATTCAATTCCCTCTGAATATTAAATATTCCTAATAAGTACATAACAATAGTATTTTAAGCATAACATGTAAAATATAAGACACCATTTTGTATTTTACTCCTAGAAATACAAAATATTTTACGTATTTTTTATTCCGTGGCCTATAAAAATGAAATACTTGTACTTCGAATTTTGTATTTCTGAAATACAAGATTCAAAAATATATTATCTTGTACTTTGATAAACTGGATTTGATATATAATCCAATTGGTAAACATACTAATAAATGCTACTTCTTACTTCAGCTTTGATAAGTATAATAACAATAATAATACACCACCAACAATCTCTGCCTTAATAAAAAAAAAATCGGCAAGGTTTTTTAAGAATTTATTCGTTATTCGGGCCAATGACATTGTATGTCCATTTTAACGATGCACCTAATTTAATAGGATCTCCATCCATTAAACCATCATAAAACATGTTGAGTCCTGAAGCTAGAAATAGGTACATGTTTTGAAATTTTCAAAAATATATTGATTTATTTTTATATATATATTTTTTTATTTAATGGAAGTAAGAACTGATTTATTTAATTTTGACAAATACTATAGATTAATGTATTGAACTGTGAACTTCTCATAAACCATGCTTCTATTCTCGAGTCCTTGAGTTAATTCCTTGGAGCCTCTTAAAACAAAACTAATGAACTCAATACTCATATGCCAAAGGCCTCACAGAAGAGGATAGCTGTTCCAAATAAATAGTCTAATACGCTCACGGAACTATACCTAGCACAACTAGGGGCTTCATGGATAGGAACTACTAGGATCTCGGGGTCGATATCCAGGACGAAGCAAAGATGGCAGAAAACATAATTCTTGACTCCCTGGGAATCATTCTACCATCACATGCCTGGAAACAGATGAGAATGGGGATCACCCAAAGAAGATGACATTAGACATGAGAAGATGACATCATTATTTTGTATATATTTCTAATCTTTATTAATTTTTTACGCCTATTTAATACTTTATTTAAATATTTACTTCTATTTATTATCTGTATGCGTTTTTTTTTTTGTAATCTTGTAGATAATTGTAGTTTTTTTTTTGTTTTTTTTTTTTAAGATTTCATTAAACAGTTCTTATGGGCGAATATACGATTTTTATGTATATATATTGTTATTTTATTTTATGTTTGCTAAAGTAGAAAAAAAAGGAAAGATGAATTGAGTGAAGAGAGAAAATATAATTAGATATATGAATAAATAATGAGAGAAAAAATAAAGAATAATAAGGAAAAAAGGATTTAAAATAATAAAAATATAGAAAGAAAAATCTTTATTACTATTATATATAATAAATTTACTGTAATATGCCTTCATATTATAAGAATTAAAAAATATGGTCTAACTAGCTATAAATATGTTGTGTATCTAGCCACCTAATACAGGTACCACAACATTTTATTAATAACGTTTTTCGCTCTCTTTTTTTATGGTATTCTATTTTATTTGACTGGAAGAACTATAAACACAATAATAATATATGATGAACATAACTAATAACGTGGATGTCATGTTCCATTGAACCTATAACAGCTTCTTTAATTGTTTTTCTTTGAATGTTCAAATCATTACAATGCTCTTCCGAAGTTTAAAAAAATCTGGAAAGTTTTTCAGCTTTAAAAATATAATTTCAACTTTTTATATTGAAAATCTCTAATGTTCACTATTATGACAACCGATAATCTTCTTTTCTTTAAATATTACATTAGATTTTTGTTAAATATAAAGCTCACCAAAGCAGGAAAATAGGACATCCCCAAGTTTTGGTACACATAGTTTATCACTCGACATGTAATCAGGTATCGCATGTAATCAACTATGATTAACTGACATTATTATTCGTAGACTCTTACTCTAATTTCAATAAAAAGTACATTAACTAACTGAGAACTAAAATTAAATCATTGGTGAGTAAAAATTAATAATTTTGAAAAACATAAACTTTTCTTACTGATCATATGTGAATGATATAAACCGACACTTGGGATTGGGGTACACAAAGTTACGTTATTTTGAATGAACATTCTGATGTTATTATATTTTGATCTTTTTTTATATCTGTACATCCCAGTTGTAATTAAGTAATTACATAATAAAAAAACCAAATGAGTAACACAAGAAATGCAATTATTTCTCCATTGTATCTCGGCATCAGGAACATCACATTACAAGAAGTTATTATGAGGCGGCCCGGAGGAAATAATTTTAAAACTCATTTGTTTTTATAGCTACATTAATTGCTACGCTCTGGTATCATAGGAGTTTAAGGGAGTGATACCGCTGTAATCAGGCAGTATTAAAAAAAAACAAAAAAAGTTTCAGTATATGTGTAATAGCTAACATGAAGTAGTATCGGCATTGAATCTGTGCACATTGGCCCAGTATTATTTTTTTTTAGGGGAAAAAAGGTTTTGTTTTTTTATATGGGTAATAATTTATTCACAATTTTCAAAAGGTATCATTTATTACAAATAAAAAACATGTTTACTAAATTTCTATCACTGGAGTCTCTGATAATTCTATTTATGACCTAAATTCAAGATTTTTGCACTTTACTTTTTTGTTATTGTCGTAGGAACTAAATAAAATTCAAATAGATAAAAATAACTCTATATACAGAAAAAATAAGATTTTTTTAATATTAAAAATAACTTCTAGTGTAACCCATAAAGTTGTAGTTTTGTGTAACTAAAGGTTCACTAAAATAAACAAAAAAAAAAAAAAAAACGGGATGAAAAGAAAATTTGCAACAAACACACTAGATCCATTTCGTACCAGGCATACTTTTATTGGATGCCTCAGAAGCACTTAAGCATAAATTATAGTCAACTTCTTCATCCTGGCCGTCGTATTCTACTTTTGTTATTTCTTTGGTGAGTCCTATTTCATCAGTTTTGTCTCTACCTCCCAGTTTTTTCTTCTGGTAACAAAACAAATTGTTTATTTATTTTTATTTTCTCTTATTGTTTCGTTCCTTCTTTAAGAATGCCTTCTTTGTTTGAAATGTTTTTTTAGTCTTCCAAAATATAGTTGGATTTTTGATGTTTCTAACTTCATAAGAGACTGTTTTACATTGGTGAAATTAAGCAGGAGAGAGAGTTTACTAGTAAACCCATTCCTGAAAGACATAGAAACTGACATTTAGATAGGATGAGTCTTTTCTAAGGATTTCGAAAATTTTCCTTAAGTTTCATTTTTCAGTACTGAATGAAAAAATAATTTTATTCTGGGGCATATGTCCTCTAAGAATAAATACATGGTTCATACATTAAGATTTTTGTTTGGCAAGCATTTACAATTTTTCAGTGTGTAAAATGAAATTACATTGGGTTATTGGCTTAACTACTGTTTATAATTATAACGTTATATATAGTCAATATATGCCTATTTATTTTATTACAATGATGCGGAGGTATGGTTATACAATAAGTGGAGGAATAAGTGTTGTTTAAAGGAAAGGATTGTTGAGGGCTGGCGAATGGAGATGGAAAGAGGATTCCAGAAGGAGATTGCACGTATGAGGAAGGATTTGCTAAAGAAGGTAGGTTCTATAGGAGGACATATATAAATCAATCGGTTGGGATCTGGTGTTTAATAAGTGGATGGACGAACGAAGATTGAGGAGATCAAGAATATAAGTGGATTTTTTTTTTAATAGCTTGGAATAGGAAAACACCAAGAAGGTATTGCCTTTGGGAGGTTGGATAGAGCCACTTCAACTCATTATATCAGTGGGAGACTTGAGAGCGCCTTGGGAACCCACAGATAAATCTTAAAAGCAATTCATGAGTTTCTTCAGCCTCAATTCCCAGATAGCCCTCCATATACCAAGGAACCGTAGTCGAAGTGGGGGAAGACGAGAGAGGACACTAGGAGCTGACGGGTGTTCTGAGGAATGGAATTATGGAATACTAATATTCCTAACAACTCCTAAGAGTTGTTTGAGTACAGTTATGGATTTGCGTGTGATTTGGGAAATGTGATTATTCCAGGAGAGGTGTTGGTCGAAGGTGACTCCAAGGTTTTTTATTGTAGGATAGAAGTGAATCGGATGGTTGTTAAGGAAGAGCAGGGGATAGTAAGGGAGTGAATGAAGGAAGCGCTTGGAACCAACAAGAATGGCCTTGGTTTTGTCAGCATTCAGGTTCAAATCATTGTTAAACGTCCATGCGTTAATGCTACCAATATCTTCTTGTATCTTTTGGATGGCCTCAAGCATCTTGGAGGGATGGAAGGATAGATAGATTTAGAGATCATCTGCGTATAAGTAATACACTGCTTATTGAACTATGATTTCGTGATCATCTTTTTCTTCTCGATTTTTTTATTTAGGCATTTTCCTTTTCAGTTTAAATTTATGTTTGTTCTTTTACCGCTTTTTGTTTAATCTGTAATTCTTCTTTTATACAGTATCAGTAAGTATGAAGAAAGTTCTATTCTTTCCATTTTAATTCTTTCCTTCCCTAGGTCCTTTTCGCAGTTTCATATGAATTAAATATATTTCAAAAAGAGTGAACATTTTATTTCGTGATCATTATATTTTAAAAAGAATCACAGGATAAAGTGAACCATAAATTTAATAATTTTCACTATGATTTTTTTTTAATATATTTTTACATCAATGTACCATATTAGTAGGGTAAAATAGGGGTAGAAATTTAAAGAGATGACTATTAGAGAAAGACGTAATACCACCATTGGAATTTATCATTTAATATAAAATTAAATGAAATCTTACATGCCCTATTTATACCATACAAATAAACAAAATAGCATAAAAATTACTTCAAGTAACTTTTTCCTCATTTTGTAAGCAAGATTCTCTGGGTGATGGAATTAATTATTAATAAATTAATAATCCACCCCTTCATCTATTCTTCAATACAACTTATCCTTGCAAGTATGCATCGGAAAAATTCAGGACTTTTTGTGTTTTTATTTGTACAATCCAATTTGAATCGGTGAACAAAAATTGAATATTCTTGCATGTGTCTCATTACAATGTTTAAGCTATTGTACTTTTTTCCCCTCAGAATACAGTAAATAAATTGAAATATTAAGTATTGATCGAAATATGTTTGTAGGAAAATGAAAAGGTTGAAGATAAGCTGGTATAGATAGAAAGAGATGAATTTTTCCATGAAAGCATATAATTGATATAACATTATAACACTTTAAAAAATAATTAATAGAAATTCAATTTTTTTTTTAATTTTTAATTAAATCAATATTAAAATAATTTTTGCTTTCCAAATGTTATAACTATTTAACTTTCATTAGCCGCTAAAAAGAGACTAATAAATCTTTAAAGTTTTTTTTTACCTTATCCAAAAATAAATAAACGGAAAAAACTTAAAATATTATTTTCTAAACAATATAACCTTAAAGAAAAGTTGCTTTTTTTAATAGTTGAAAATTATGTATTACTTATGTATTACGTTATTTTTTTTAATAAAGAAATTTTTTTAATGGAAATTCGGAAAACATAATAATATCCTTTATTTATTC
Source organism: Halyomorpha halys (assembly GCF_000696795.3). Classification (NCBI taxonomy): domain Eukaryota; kingdom Metazoa; phylum Arthropoda; class Insecta; order Hemiptera; family Pentatomidae; genus Halyomorpha; species Halyomorpha halys. The sequence continues at coordinate 124,293 of NW_027108063.1, read as the reverse complement.
TGGGATTAATCCCTTTATGTTATTACCCCTTAATGCCTCATATACAGGCGTTAAAATTAGGCTTTAAAGCCTTAGAGTAAAGTATAAAATTAAAATGAAATTATAAAACGTCATAAAATATAATAAAACAATGAATTCGAAAAGATGAAAATGAGCCACAATAATTAACAAAGTATATAAAATAGAAATAGCACAAATAAAATAAAACTATATGTCATATCATAAAACATAAAATGACTAACTTCTGATAATAAATAAAAGGAGAAAAAAAAACAAATACAATTAAATAAAAGTAATAAATGGAAAGGTAAAATTTCTGCTTATATACATATTTACAAGTATAAAACGAAACACTGAAGCATTAAATCCAAAAAATATATAAACCTTGTCAATTGTTATTCTTTCGGGATTCAGTGGACAGAAGGTGGTCGAAGTTATGGGATTTGAAGTTTGGAAGGGTATTAGAACTACGAATAAAGGATTATTACATCTTATTATAACATATTACAGTATATGTTAAAAAAATTAATAAATATTCTATATTAATTAGTACTTATTAAAAAATAGAATATGATTTTTTTGCGTAAAATTAGAGTCAGAAATTTTGCTTCTGCGAACTTAAATATCCTCCCTTTAAATAAAAGCCTGGCTAGAGGAAGTGCCTGTTTGCGGTAAGATAGGCTTCCTCAAGCCTGCGGCACTGACGGGCCAAGTCACGTTCCATCTTAGCCCTTGCCTGGGGGAAAGGGGGTACAAGGAGCTGATTTATATTCTGTAGTCGCTGATTCTTTAGTTCACCGCATTATAATACGGCCAGGGATCACTTCACCTTGGAATCACTACACCTTGCCAATGGATAGCTTAGGAAAATTTTGAGTTCGATAGATTGACAAAACAAAATAATATTTATTGGATCAACTTCGAAATATTTTTAAAATTTAGAACAACTCTGGCTGACGTGAAATATAATATATAATATAATCAATATCGATATAAAATTAAATCCGTAATTGATATAATAAATAAATGAATAATTAAATATAAGGTCTAATGAAAACGGTGTAATGGACACAGGTCAAAACATTGATCATAGGTTGAGAGATCCTTATTGTTAAAACATTCTAGACAGTCAAGCTGATATTTTGTACATGGCATATCCTTCTCTATCTCCCTGTTTTTCCTATGCTAGTCATTAAAATAGACCTGTTGTAAATTAGATTGATATAATTAATCCTCAGACTAAGATCAGAAAGTTTTGCAGGGTGTATACTATATGTTGGCAGAAACACTATATATTTTATATGAACTATCTTATCAAACAACATTCGCGACTCATAACAAGAACATAAATACTAAATCTATAAGATGATACTATACACTGTCAATTAACCCATTCGAGAACAATTGCACAATGTGTGTGCAATGCATTTCCAAGCCAAAAAGACCGACTGCGCACCATGTGTTCAATGGTTTTAAATTGCAATTATCAGTCAGTATGGAAGAAGCGGCCATTAGAACAATACTACTTTCAAACAAAAATTATCCTAAAAGTGTCTAAAAATAAAATTTGATTTTGGTTTCAATTTAGCCTCAATATATTAATAAAGTAGGGCTCAACCTTCCAGGAAAATTAACTAGTACTGCTTCTTAAAAATTTATGTTTGTTTAGGTTTACATCCTTTTATTTTTATTTATTTCATTTTATCTTTAATTATATTCTTTTCTTTATTACTAAAACTAATACTAGGATTTAATGTCACCCCACTATTTTTAAAATAAATATCGTTCAATTTAATAATGAGTTTTTATTTTATTTTATATTGCAATCTGTGGTGCAATCCGTCCCTCGTAATAAAAACATTCAGAGGAGCTACCTGCACGCTTGACGTGGTCGTAGAATAAAGGGAGTTAAAAAGCGACTGATTTCTATTGCAAACCTGTTTTTCATCAAAAATGGTCAAAATAAAGTAAAAAAAAAATTTGGATTCTAGGGATGGTGCCCAAAAAATATGTGCTGTCTGGAATGGTTTAAGCTGTTTAAACTTTGTAATGCCTCCCGAAAAAAAATAATACTTAATTCTAGAGGTGTTTGCGGCTTTAGCGCACTTGCTCAGCCTCCATTACCAGGATGCACTGGGATATTTTGAGCTCTGCTCTACCCCTCACACGTGGGGTATAGAGTGGGCTCAGGGATCCTCAGGTCGATTGTGTAAATATTGTATATATTATTTTATCA
>NW_027108063.1:113131-121676 GCF_000696795.3 Halyomorpha halys | reverse complement strand
TAAATATGTAGTACTCAAATATTAATCTTTAGTTAACAAATCAACAAAATAATCTATAGTAAAACATTCAAAAGACTTTATAAGCCATTACTCAAAACGTTTCAGTTAAATTATAGTGAATTTCCGCTATATTATAACAGTTTGTTTTTTCTATACTTAAATGTTTCTTACCCTTGACAAAGACATGGTATTGAAGGACATTGCCAATATAGGGTTTAACAGAAAATAGATTAAAATAATAAAACAAAATTAATAATCGTGGATAAAAATATAAAAAGAACGTATAGAAGAAAGACCAACTTTTTCAGTCCAAGGCATGATGAATTTAATAAGTTACATCAGTACGTGCTACAGCTGTTTGTGTGTACACATCGCCTCCTTCATATTCAACAAGGACTTTGATATTGTCTTAGGGATGAAAATGAATAAATTCTATATTCAAATTCTTCATTTCCCCTTTCTCATCCCCCCGTTCAAGTTGTGTGCTCGACCGAGATGGGGGAGCTTGAATAAAAATGAGGCAGAGCATGGTTTGAATGTTAAATAATATAGGACTACAAGCTCCGTTATGTCGATATCTCAGGGATATTACTGCAATTGTGCCGCTAGGTAATGTATATTACATGATATTAGAACATGATCGATTTCATTAAAGCACCACAATTGATTTTATATAATATTGGCTTACGGAATTGTCGTTCCCAAACATTCATTCGGATATAGGATAAAAAATTCAGTAATACAAATATATCAGTATAATAAAAATCAAGCCTAATTATTTTATTTTAATTTTTTTTTTTATTTTGTAAATTGACCCATCTCCAGAAGATCTAACTACTAAGTTACATTAAAAACATAGAAATATTATTAGTAACGACATGTATCATTATAATTTTACTTAGTTATTCCTAAATTAGAAAATTATTATAGTTATTATTATTATCAGATTTCTGTATCTTTCTCTTATTATTTTTCATTTTTCGACATATATTTATGACTACTTCCTCTATACGCGACGTATTTGAAATAGAAATATAGCCGTTAAACGGCTGGCCACCTCCTTCCTACTCCTCCACGCTTCCGCTTTATTGTCGCCTTCTGTTCAACCTTTTGCTTTGAACAGGTAGGTGGTCCTGATTTGTTCTTTGCTCATTTATTATCATTTAGTATCATTATTATTTTTTTTTATTTGTATTTATTCTTTCAAGACATTTATTTAATCTTTACTTACTTCTTCTTTTTTTTTTTCTTTCCCGTATTGTTTTTGTTTTATGTATTGTTAAAATATACCGTTAAAAAGTACAGGAGACATTACTTTTTTAACTGTATATTTTACGTATTTTTTAAAATTTTTACTCTTGCCATTGTTACTTATTTTTTATTCTTATCATTGTTTCAAGTTTATTTTATACTGATACTATTTTATGTCTTTCTTCTTCCTTTATTCATATGTAATTTCTTATCACTTTATTTTTACATAATATTTATCCTAGCTTAAATTACTTTATTGTATCTTATTGTTGTAATATTCTCAGTTTTTTTTTTGTATCTTTTTAGCCCTGATGAAGCCTAGCAAAATGGGGCGTAACGTCGGACATTAAAATAGTGTTAAACTATTTGTTATTTTTTGACCGCAACAGTGACCATCTTCTTATATTTAAATTTTTACGGTCAACTATATATACATATATAAAAACAGAGTTTTTTTGTCAGTATTTCTTTTGAAGCTAAAAGAGAAAAATCCTCGTAAAATAATGATATACTCAATAATGGCAAATATAACAAATTATGAACTGTAAAGGGAAAAAAAGAAATTTCAGAAGAAACCCGAGAATATGATGGGAAAATAAAGTTTAAGAAAGCTTAATAGGGCATGATTCCATAAAAGAGCTGATTAATAGTGATTGGAGGAAATTCAGAAATAGTGGTGAAGGTTTAGGATAAATATGTTAGAGGGATAGGGGTAATCAGTAAAATTTTTCGAATCCTTAAAAATTACAATAACATCGATAATAAATGGCGGCGTTAGCTAAGCTTTGTACTAAAGGTATAGTCACATTTCCAATACTGGTTAGAGGAAATTGAGAAAAACTGTTGAAAGTTAAGGATAAATACATTAGAGGGGTAGGAGAAATCAGCAATATTTTTCGAATACTTAAAAATAACAGTAACATGGATAGTAAACGGCGCCGTTAGCTAATCCTTGTACTGAGGGTATAGTCACACTTTCTTCATCTCTTTTGTTCTTTCTTGTTTATCAACTATATACCTATTGAAGGTGCAGTCCTGATCTGTTACAAAAAACTCAACACCGAATTTACTACTATTACATATATTAAAATGATATTAATATTAATGATATTGATTTCATTAAAAGTTATATTAATATTATTGATTACAATTAAATCAAGAATCAAGATAATGTGACTTATACTGCTTGTACTAATCACTGTTATATTTGCGAGTGAATGTAAATAATTAACTAAGAAGAATATTAATAATTAAATATAGCCAAAACTCATGATCTTCACAATCTCCATTCCATTATCTACCTTGAGCAATTTTCCAACTTAAAGTGGATAAATACTTGAAGTTTCCAAACAAATCTTCATTAGAGTGAACTAAATTATTATCTCATCTGGAGTACTACATAACTTTCAGGTCATAATTCATGGAAACTATGTCTAGTTCTGAAACATTTTATGGAACTAATTTTAAACATTCATAAACTACTGAAGCAAATTAAACGTTCAATCAAATTAATCTCCAGTATTCTGCTAAACTTGTTAATCCATGCAATCTAGAAGTGTTTATTGCTTTATAGTAAGACATTTATTTTAAGGATTATGGATTGCTGTAAAAGTTCTATGAATTTGACCTATATGAAGAAGTTAGTTTCTGTATTAAAAATAGTATTATATACTTGTTTATTTCGAAGTTATTATACCACTTTATAATTACAGACAATTGAAATTAAATTTTTCAGGAATAAAGCAGCCCTCACTACAGTTAGCATCAGGTCAACTAAAAGGAGGCAAGGAATCATCAAATAATATCCTCTATTTTCAGATATTGAGTAGCTGAATAATTTATTTTGCTTGGGATTGGCCATAATTGGAAACAAATTCATGAACGTTGATTCTTTTGAAAGTAGATTTTCAGATTTTGATTTTTGAAAAAGCATGGTGCTTATATGAATATATAATTTATATATTTTAAAGTAATATATTTGATAAATTAAAGTGATTTAAACTCGTATTAAATATTATCTCATATCAACATTATATCATTAAAAATCAAGAAACATGACACTTTATGCGGATTCACCAATGCGATATCTCTTTCACCCATCGTTTAAAAGTGTACAAAATAAAACTGTATATAATTAAAGATTTAACAATCCTTCTGTATTCACGAACAAAAACTTTCATCCTCTAATATTAACACAATCGTTTATAACCTTCTAATGGGGAGGAAGAGAAACCTGTCGGGCAACTGACCGAAGAAGGCAACTTGTCCGGCAATTAGATGTTACGTTTCTTGTCGAATTTCTTGTATGTTCTTATTACACTGTAATGCCGATTAAGCCTGGTTAATCGGAACATGAAGAAATAACAAATTCAGTTTTAATATTGTAACACATTCATCTGTATATAAAAAAGAAATATTTAAATCACTTATACTATTTAATGAGCTATAAATATCATACGCTAAGAATGGTAGTGGCACAGCCTTATAGTATTATCAATACATTTAGCATATGGTAATAATAATCTTTATAATAATTAAGGTGCTTACCCAAGCCGGAGGTAACACAATACCTCCTATACCTCGAATCGGATTAGTGCTAATGAACTTGTGAGGGGATCATTTCTTATTAACTCCAATTAACTTGCGAACATTAATTATGTAAACAACATGCATAATAGATTATAATTATTAGTTATTTATACTATGTTTATCCTGATAAACACAATACAAATCCACTATGTCAAAAAAATGAAAATAGTTTTTATAATTTTTAATGTGAATGGATAATTGAATAACAATAGATTTGCGGATTATCGAGCGCGACTGAATGATTTAAAACCAAAACAAAATGTTAAATTAAAAATTCAAGATGTTAATTAATGAGTGTTAATAATTATAAAATGAAAATTAGCTTTTTAAAAGGGCAGCTATCTGTTTATAAAGAGGGAAGACGATCCCCTCTCCTTATGATCCTTGGGATTATCATGCCCACCCAAACTCCTCCCACAAAGTTCTCAGGTAACTAGTTGGGGCCGTCCGAAACTCAGGTGGTCGAGGCACAGTTTTTTGCAGCCTGAGAATTGTGGCGGCGTCGGTTCGAATCAGGCCAGGGTGGTTGAATTTTTGCATTTCCATGGCTGTCCCACGAAATGAAAACTTGACCCCCGCCATAGTTAAAATAGGATGGCTACCTCTAGATATCCCTCCTCCCCTCCAATGTCAGAAATGACCAGGAAGGGGGTCACGTAAAATAAAGATTAAATAAAAGTAACTTGTCAAGCTATATATACGAACTTCAGTATACAAATTACCTCTCTAAAAACTATACGTATATTACAACTGCAAACAATGTAAACATCAATTACGAGATTTAACAAAATTATAGATATGAATTTCAGTTACCAGTTTATAGAGGACCTCAGTTATTCTGGGAGTAGCTCAAACATTCCACAGAGTTGGCAATAATAGACTAACTACTTCTCAGACTTAAATCTTATCTCCCTCTCCCCCCGCTAAGCACTCTTTCCTTCTCTTTTTCCTTTCAAAATGGGTTTTATTTCCTTGACAGGGCTCAGATATGTACTATTACAAGAGCCGGGAAGAAAAAAAGGCAGTTATCTCACCCCAATTTTTGATTACTTTAATGAAAACTATGTAATTACTAGCCAAAACTGATGAGTCTGCCAAGTATAGGTAGGGAAAATAAAAAATGGCATCTGTTTCAAAACCTTAAAAAAACATTAATTTTTTTTCTGTATATTAAATACTACCAACAATCCTAGAACCTATAAGAAGAAAATATTTAGAAAAATCTAAAAGAACATTATTTAAAGAAGAGTAAATTTGCTAAAATATTAGCCCTAATAGAGCTATTTACGTTCAATAATTCTCGAGATATAGCTTTTTAAAAAGCAACATATCATAAAAATATAGAACGTACTGAAATATCAGTAGTTAGTTAATTTATTTTGAGAAATCTATACCTCTGGAACTCTATAACGTAAAGATGTCTATTACCACTCAAATTAATGCTAGTTTAATGTACCATAAAGTAGTTTATGACCTTCACCATCATAAGAATAGTAATTTTCATGATATTTGCTAAAATAAATTGATTTATAGTTGTTCGGACAATAAGTTTGATTTATGAAATGCTTTATTTCGGAACCATTGGACGTACATATGTCTGCCAGGACTCAAATGAAAGCTAGTTAAATTTACTATAAAATAGTTAATAATTTTCATCTTTGTAGGAATAGTAGTATTTATGATATTTGACAAAATAAACTCACAAAATGTTAATTTCTAGTTGTTCATATAAAATGTTGGATTTTTGAAAAAATATATTTCTAGACCCATAAGACGCACATATGTCTCCAAACATTCAAAATAAAGAAAATTGAACTAACTATAAAGTAGTTTATGACACTTATCTTCGTAGTAGTTTTTATTAGATGCACATATGAATATAAATTTGGCAAATAAAAATTTGTCCGGACAACTATAAATCAATTTATTTTAGCAAATTTCACGAAAACTACTACTCCTACGAAAATAAATGCCATAAATTACTTTATAGTTCATTAAACTAGCTTTAATTTGAGTGCTAATAGACATCTGTACGTCACATAGTTCCTGAGATATAGATTTCTCAAAATAAATTAACTAACTACTGATATTTCTAAACGTTCCATACAACATTTTTATGAAATGTTGCTTTTTAAAAAGCTATATCTCTGGAATTATTGAAGGTAAATGCTCTATTAGAGCTTACTTTTTACAAAATTTCCTCTACCGTTTAATGATGCTCTCTTAGATTTTCTACTGTTGTTGGTAGTTGTAAATATTTGGAGCTCGGAATAAAAAATTAATTATTTTTAACTTTTTAAAACAGCCGCCATTTTTTATTCCTCCTACCTGTTCTTGGCAGACTCATCAGTTTTGACTATTAATTATACATAGTTTTCATTAAAGTAATCAAAAATTGGGGTGAGATAACTGCCTTTTTCTCCTCTTGGGCTCTTGTACTACACTTTGTCCGACTGTTCCGAACCGGTATATCTTTAAGATTACTACTTGAAAATAAGCTTTTTCTCATATGTAAGTTAATATAACACTTTAAAATAAAGCAGTAACAGCAACTTACACCTATGAGACAGCTCCGATAAAAAATAAATAATTAATTCAGGTATCACTGAATCTTCGATATTACAACAGACAGAGATCTGGTTATGAAAGTATACAAAAAAATTAATCTTAAAAAAACGCTCATTTCTTTGAACTCAAGATTAAATAAGAAGTTAATGCTATTGCACTTAACAAAATCCTCTTCTCAAAAAAAATCACTAGCGTAGCTCGAGTAATAAAAAACAATATTTTAATTAATACAGGGTTAATCTAATAGAAATCTCCACGGCAACTAAAAGGATACAGTTAAAACTAATAAATTTTTCTGTCAAAAATGTCGATTAATAACACGATCTCCTTACTATCCTGCCTAGGAAACATACACTACAAACTTTTACAAAATCACATTCGAACTTCCAACAAAGCCACTACAAACATCACAAGAAGTTTCTAAACAAAAAGAGAATACTCAAAATAAACCGGCAAGAGATCATTCCAGGATAAACTTTTTTAAATTCCAAAATAGGGGCGGGACTGAGCCCACTAATGCCCGGGATGTCAATTAGAACCGCATTAAGGTCTCATCCGCCAAGTGATGGAGGCTGAGTGATGGGTCTGGATTAGTTTGGAAAATGGAAAAATATTATCGGGGCTGCGTGTGAACGGATAGAATTACATTAATAATTAATAAGTTAAGTGGCTTTCTATATCACTGAGTTAATTGTATTAGATTCAATTCTAGGAAGGTGAGTTTTAGAGTATCAATAAACTTACTTAGGATGATTTTAAATTTTAATAAACCTACTTAGGATGAATAAAACTATGGGGATCGTTTAAAAAATATTTTAGAAATATCAGATAATTTACTTAGTAATGTTAGTAAACATTGTGGTAATTGTTGTAAGCTCTTAAAATAACCTTAAAATAGAAATTGGGCAGGAAGTAGTTCTTTGTTTAGATTCGTGAAGAACCCAAAGCGTTTTGATAAAAGAATTACATTACCTAGAGCGTAGATATTCAATAAAATTAAAGAATAATTGAAGAGATCCATCTGAAAAGGTTTTAACAAATATTTCGTCAAAGTTTCCGAAGATAAGAAAAACATTTTTTAACATAGTTTACATAGATTTACAGCAATGATTAATTAAATACTATCTTTATTACTCGAACCAATCATATTAGATCAGAAAAAACTTGAAAATTTATAGAATATTTTTAGAGGGGACCCTTCAACTGTCTAATAAAATCTTCAATATTTCTAAATTAACTGTTCTGTGATATGGGGTATTCTGGCTTTAAAATTAAAATGTAAAATTTTAGGTCAATTCATGTTGTGAGTTAAAAAAAATTTATATATTAAATTTATCTTTGTCTTAATCATACATTTGGTTTATAGCTATGGTTCGCTGTGGAAAATATTTAAGTTATTAAAAAATATAGGGTACTATATTCTGAAATATTAGTTTATAAGCACGTTGTATGGCCACTACTAGGTAACTCGTAGTTTCAGTTCTTGCCTGAGACACCCAGTAAGAGTTATCTACAACTTTTGCCATATTTTGTGGAGCTACAATGATTTTAATGCTAAATTTATTCGTATAAACTGTTATATGTCAAGTTAAAAATAAACGTTAAACCTACGAGATGTAGCCCTCCTAGACAGGAACTCAAACTACGAGTTACCTCGTGGTGGCTGTTAACATATTTATTACAATCGTTAATAAACTATGAGTTTTGATTTTTCCTTAAATCTCGAACGCTCTATTTTTTTTCTTTTCATTTTCAGATATACGCGGACTCAGAGGAAAAGGGGACTACCGGGAAATTCTAGTCAGTTGGGAGTACCCAACAAAGTCTTGGTTCATGATCCAATACTGTGAGGTTCAGGCATGGGGTCCCTCCAGATGCAAAGCAAAGGTAAACAGTTGTCTTTAAAATATTCTATTTTATAATATATTATAATTATACACAAATTATTATATGCATATGTATAACAATAGATATATATGTGTTACGGTCTGAATCAGCTGTTACTTCAATGTCAGCTGACTGAGGAGATCAGTTGATCGAACATATGTATAGAGATGTACCGAACAAAATAAAACCAGTATTTTACACCAGTCCAAGCGTGTCAGATTCTAACTTCTCTTTTTTTTTGCTTTCACCG
>NW_027108063.1:101675-113074 GCF_000696795.3 Halyomorpha halys | reverse complement strand
ATATTTTCGGGGGCTCATGAGATCAGCCAATAATACAACTTTGTCAGATCTTATTCCTTCTACCTCTTTTTTTTTAAGTTTTGCTTTCGCCGATATTTAAGTTATATATATTCGGGGGGTCTTGAGATCAGCCAATAATAATAGTATTGTATTGTAATAATACAACTTTGTAAAAACACATCTTTTGGCAACGAGGGCATACGTAAATAATAAATGAAAAATAATTAAATAAATATTATGTTGAGAGAAAGGGAGGACAAGGAAGAGGGAGACGGAAGGGGAGAGAGTGATTAAAACCATTCTTAGAAGGGGACTCCCCACTAAGTTCATTAATATGGATTCGTCGATCACTTTATTGCAAATATTCAAAAAAATTAAGATACAAATTCTACTTAAAAATTAGATTAAGTTTTTTATTTTCATTTATTTTTATAAATTTCATTTATTTTTTATATTTTGCATACAATTTAAAAATTATATCCACACATTTTTTACTATTATTTTGGCTATTTTCATTAATAATAGTTATTACATATTTTGTCCAGATTTCTATTGGCGTAGCAAGAAGTACTGAGGGCTGGGACAACATCTTAGTTGGAACACGTATAACAATCTTTAAATTTTCAACTTTTCAAGGAAACATTACCCGATAAACCGTAAATAAATATAAAATCAGTTGCAATTTACAAGTTTTAATTACAAATTCAAAGTTAAAGTAATTTATATTACATTGCTTAGAATATTTTGTTTGTTTGTTCCTCCACCCTGGCAATCTGACATACGGAGTGATCTCCGACTTATACTAATTAGTATGGGAGGGTCGAGATTTCATCCCGTGGGGCCACCATGAAATAAAAGTCAACCTTCGGGGCCGAATTGAAACCGGTACAGTTTCGAGGTTACTAAAGTGACGCCACAATTCCCTCGACTGGTTCCCTGGAGAGCAACGAATTAATGAATTTAGGAGTAACATGTAAACTCGTAGATGTAAACACAAAGCAGGTTATTAGTTTAGTTTCAATAAATAATTAAAATGTTTAAGATTTGTATGAACAAACAAACTAGGTTATATTTAATTATTAATAGTCATATTAGTTAAAAGGTTGTATTTAATAATTTAGTTATTATTATAAATAAACTAATAGAAAAAGACTAAAAGAAGCATGATCCGAACTGTTTTTACAGCCACTGTGTACATTTTTTTTTTATCATAGTCTATTCTCTATAATCATCTTTTTATTGAGCTTTCGTTTACTATTGTGCATTTACAATATTGTTTTAAATACACTTTTTGATAATATAATAAAGAGTAAAAAATAAAGCTAATACAAATTAGTTTTGTTAGTGCATGTAACAGGTACCGAAGTTTTTGAGTTAAGAACAGAGGACAAAGAAAACTGAAAACAGTTAGAAAGAGCTCAGGTCGTCTTAAAGAAGCAAGGGTTTCGAATATTCAGGAAAAAGTACAATAAAAAGTAGATAAAGAAAGACAAAGGCTACCTCAAACAAAGAGTCCTGATTTAAATATATTTCTTGCCGAAGCTAGAGGTTATGTGGGTTAAAGATCTGATTTGGTACGCTTGTTCTTTGTCCCCAATTCTTTTCTTTTCCAAGTCTCTACTTTGAAATGTCTACCTCCGGTCCTGGGTTAGATTTATTTTCCGATCACAACTTCTCAGGATAGAAATGAATTTTAAAACATCTACCTCAGAAGTGAACGGAGAAAATGATTAATAAGTTTATTAAAAATTTCAATCTTCTATTCAATATATAAACAAATATTTATGTATGTAAACTATATATAAACTTTTTTTAAAAATTAAGTTTTACATTGTGTTTTTAAATGTGTTTTTAAAATGTATTCTGTCCAGTTTAGTGTTTAGTAATTAGTTAAGAAAATTCTGTTTTCAGAAAAACTATTACTTTTTTATTTTAGAACTTGACTATGAGTACAATAGTTTCAATACGCCGCCAAAATATAATTGATTATTGAATAAATAATAAAAATATAATATTATTGATTGACTCCTCTAAAATATCATTAATAACATATATTGATAACTTTTTTCCTCGACTGTTGGGTGTATATAGTTTTTTTGTGTGAGAGTCTTTATGTATTTATTAGGTTAGAATAATATGAATTTACATTTGTACATCTGATTTTTTATTAATCGCTTGATTCTTAGGTTTTTATATTGTGATCATTTCTTTTAAATATCGCTTGAAGTTGTGTTTTTCTCGATGTATAATTTTTGGTGCATCAAATTTGAATTTATGTCCTGTTAGTATAAAATGTGTAGTGAGAGCTGTTTGGTCAGGTTTATTGGGGTTGTTTGTTATTGAGGTATAACTATGTTTTTGTTGATACAACCTTCATTTTAGAAACCGTTCTGAAGTTCTAAAGTTGGATTTCCCGTAGTTTTCTTCTCAGGGAATTTCATACACTACATTACATTGTAGCTCTATTTTATCTTTATCATCCGTGTTGGAGTAAAGTTTAGATAAAGTGGCCGTGTTTTTGTATGTAATTGTGTAGTAGCTTTTGCTGTTTGTTTCATAGAGTTGTCGTTGTGTCAATGTTTGTGATTGTTTTACTAATTGACAGACTAGATTATGTGGGTACCCATTTGACAGGAAGAGATCTACAGTTTTGTTTTCTATTGTTTTTTGGTATCTAGGGGATGTTAATTTTCGCGCGCGGTTTATTAAATTTTTGGCTGCGTTAATCTTTTTGGACATTGGCTGGTATAATGTAGATATCTTCCTATAGAGTGAATAGGTTTTTGCCACCATTTTGTTTCTAAAATTTTATTCCATAGAGCAGCGTTTCCTAAACTGGGATTACCCGTGAGTCTCTTAAGTGAATAATACTTTCCCAAAATATTATAAAGTAATAATAATAATTGAAATTAAAATAGCATCTAAAATATACAGTTCATTTACTTTGCACTATTTTTCTTCTTTTTCCAAAGAAATTCTGAGGATAATTAAGCCAATTTTTTTTTAAGGTAAAATAGTGTGTAGCAATTTTTTTTAACCTAAGAAAGATGCCGTGAAAAAAAAGTTTGGGAATCGCTGCTATAGATAATCCACATTTGTATTTCTCATGAGATTATAATGTATCATAGCCCCCAATGGACGAATGAATAACTAATTTAAAAACAAAAGAGAGAGAATTAAATAACAACAAAAAATTCCTCGTTTATAACTACCACGAACTACCATATGTATGGAAAAAATAAATATCATTGAGAATAATATTTTTTTTCACTGAATTTATTTAGTAAAAGTTAACAGTTTTTATAAAATTCAAGTAAATTGTTAAAAAAATTAAAAAGAGTATATGGACAAATCTTTTGTTATATCGAATTCAAATGGAAAACATCTTGTTAGCTTGAACGGTTTCCTAAATTGCCAAATTGGATAGACATAAGGACGGCAAGTGAACATCTCGTAGATTTAATGATAATTTCCCATGATTTTGGGCTTTACATACAGAACAGGTGTTTCTAACGCAGATTGAACAGGCGATAATGTGCAAACAGCAGGAACGATCCTCCATGATTAGAGGACAGGTATGCTTTCTTAATGAGTTGACATTACCAGCAAGTACAATTCGGTGAGTAATTGTATTAGTAAAGAATTAAAACCCAATGTCAAATATATATATTATATTGCCCCCTCCCTGATTTATCCAACCAAAAAAAAGAGAACCTGACTAACCAAACTATATCTATTATCAGCATCAGTGGCAGATGTACAATTAGCAAGACCTTATACTAACCTAGAAGTAAGTGTAAACTAATTACTAATAAGGAATAATTTTGCAAACATTTTTAAAAACACGATTATTAAACAGTTTAGCCCACTCTGTGGTTTAAAAAAAATTGAAATCCCTTCATCACAAATAGGTCCTGAATGCACTGTACTACACTGGTACTCGACAACATGATCGGGTAAAAATATGTTTAAAAAAAGTATATATACCTTCATCTCTACACATGTCTATTTATATCGAAATTTGAGCATTTAATCCTCCAAATTTTACTTGTTTATTACCTAAGGTATTTGCAATACTTTATGCAGTTATTGTATAAACCTAAAAACATACAGCGCCCATTTTGAAAATTTTGCCATATTAGGACTAAGCACCCACATTACCAGACATACAGAGTGGTACATTTTTACTATCGTGTTTTTCAAATGATCTACACTAATTTTCACTTACTTCTAGGTACAGCTAAATTATAGGCTCTTTTCAACAAACTATTTTATAATTCAATTTGTATTATGCATTGGCGGCTCCTGGATATTGGCAACAACGGTTTAAAAAAAATAACAAATACAATATAACATACCCGTTTCTAGTAGAGACGACTTTTTTGTGATTTTACTACTCAAGTTGTCAGCGTGGTTCCCAACCGGGGCTCCGCGAAATAATTTAGGAATAGGTCATTCCACGTCAACTCAACTAAGTTTTGAACCTTCCTGTCTTAGATTTTCTTCAGTTTTGACTTTGAGAAAGTATCCTAGCTTTTCTTAGTTTTTGCTGAAGAGAGCAGTTGAGACTCTATTTCACGCCGTTTTCCAATTTTAGCCGCTATATTAATGTTGTTCGATTTAACTAATTCGAGTCTCCTCTTTCTGTTTTAAACAAATGTTTCAAAGGTAATATAAGACCGTCGCCAAATTGGGGTTGTCCCAGAATGGTAAAAAAAAAAAAGGAGGGGGTGTTTAGCGGGGCGGGTTGGCCGTATCTTGTATCCCCGTTAAATACTAAAAGCTATTCTTCGTCGTTCGAGGAGGATTCAGGCCCCAGGTTATGGCAAAATACAATCAATACTGCTGAAACAGCTGCCCAGGAGTCGCATAGCTCATTTGTCGAACCACATCAACTCCTATCTTAAGTTGAGATACTTACCTGAGGTATGAAAATGAGCTACCCTCTTGCCGCTTTTGAAAACCGTGAAGACCGGAACCCAACCAGCCGAACAGGTTTTTGAGAAAATTAATCTTACTTATCTCAAAACTTATAGTTCAGAGATGACCCTGATGCCAGCAGAGCAGACTGGCTTTCAGACCGGCGTCTACCCGGACCACCACCGGGCAAAACTACGGGAAAGTAACCCAGTAGACGATGAAGAACGAAGCAAAAGCAATAATCTTGATAGATTGCATGGAAGCGTTCGATTCAGTGTCCCCAATCTGATATGCAAGGCATTGCAGAACCACGAATTCTCGTAGTAACTCTACACTCTACTGAAACCATTCCTACTACACAGTTCATTAAGGGTACGAGTCGCCAAGGCGGTATTCGGATGTCATATTCCCCTGTGAAGTTCCCCAAAAGTCTGTGCTGTCTCCATTACTGTTCTTAATATATACAGCTGAAACAGTTGGAGTGAAATATGGTAATGCTACTATAGCGTCATACGCCAACAATATAGTCACTTATAGAAGCGTATTAAGTGCAGAGAAGTTTGTACCGAGGTCACAAGGAAACTAGAAGGGCTAAATATTACAGTTAATCTCAAGAAATTAATAAAATCTCAAATTCTTTGATAGCCTCCAGTAATGTATAAACCCCTCATTCAGGACACTGACACAGAAAGGGCGATCATAAAGGTGGCAAACATACGTAAACAGCCTCAGTTTATATTGAGAATACTAACTGATATTATAATCAACTAATCAAACAACCTGGTGAGCCCCGTCGCCATTACACCAATTCAGATCGTTTCCCATTTCCAAAAATCCTATTTCCTCAGCTCCCTCTTCAGATGCATTCCCAATGCAGTTGAAATCAAAGAGATTTCATCACCCCCTTTTCGTAGCATCTCCTGATGTCAACCCAACGTTCCTATAGGGTTTAGAAAAAAAAAATTACTATTTTTCGACCAACTGGAGAAGATTAGTTCGACCAGCACCATATATACCCATCCAATTGCTACCTCTTGATGTCCCCTTCAATCAGTTCCCATCCAACATCGGAAATTACAGAGCCTGTTGATTCGTTTGAATCGTGAAAGGGTCTTCCGGGGTAGAACGGGACGGACCTTTCGTGCTCGATCGACCAGCGTATCTTATCCGTTGCTTGGAGGCAAGATTACTGGTATTGTATTAAAGTTCCAGAACTGGATAATTACTCCATGAATCTTAAATTAATACAAAAATAAAGATAATATATAATATATTATTTGAAATAAATATTTATTATTCATTGAACTACGTCCTTTTGCGAGTTAATTCCTTAAATACCTAATTGTAACGTAATATTTACTTTATAATACCACTAGGCAAAAAATAAGCTTAAACATCTTTACATATATATTGATCACTTATAGCTTGTTAAGAACTATTTTAAAACCAAAATTAGGTATGAGTAGTAAAGGAGAAATTGTTTGAGGGTACCTTAACTGCAATTTATGCATTGATGTAGAGCGAGAACTCTTGAAATTATAATGATGAGAAACTAGTTTACCGAGGATAATAAATATGAGGAGAAGATTTTTGGATGTGGTCAATGAAAAAAAATTAAAATTATAAATTTGTAAGTCTTAAAATTATAAATTGGATAGTGGGACTTGGCTGGTTTTGGAATGCAATACTTCATATAAAATAACAAACGTAAATCATTATCAATCGGTCACTGAAACTTTTTTTCCGTTACACTGAATCCTGAGAAAGTTTTAAGCTAGTACAACTTTACAACTTAAAACAAAATGTTTCAATATAAAACATAGATTTTTTTACAGGAAAAAGGCTAAATAAATTTAGATAAAACTTCAAATTATCAGCATTAAAATATTATCCTCAATTCTGAAAGGAAATAGTGGGCATACGTAAACATGGTTTGATTTAATTTTATTTTATTTGTCGAAATATCAGGAATCCCTATATTAAATTATGGCCAATCGATACATTTTTTTAAAACCAATTTTCGTTGATTCTGAATGATTTGAGAGCGATGAGTTCGATTTACGTAAAATCTCGTTGCCGCTCAATTAATTTTACGAAACTGAGTAGACTTGCACTAGATACAGCATTTTTTTTTTGTTTCAATGTCAAGATATTCCCAGGTTCTTATCTACCTATATGCAACCTTTATTTCCAAATTAAGTAGTCAGCAAGATGTTTAACAAGAAATTTCACCAATGGTCGATTGATTATTGTCATTTTTAAGTTATTATAGCTATGAAATACTATATATGCATGTAGAGGTGAAGATAGATATTGACTCTGGATAAATAATTGGAGAAAAGGGTGAGGGGAAAAAAGTATTGTTTAATAATTTTAATAAAGCTCTGAAAAGCGGTAAATAAAGTATAGGTAGGGGGGATAAAAAATGGCGGCTATTTCAAAGCGATAAACAAAACTAATTTTTCATTCGGAGCTCTGTATCTTAAAAAGTAGGAACAACACAAGAAACCCTAAGAGAACGTCATTTAAGGAAGAGTAAATTTGCTAAAATATGAGCCCTAATAGAATTATTTACGTTAAATAGTTTTCGAAATATAGCTTTTTAAAAAGCAACCTTTCTTAAAAATGTTGTTAATTGGGCCTACGGAAAGATCAGTAGTTAGTGAATTTATTTAAAAAAATTAATATCTCAAAAACCTTTTGACGTACAGATGTCTATTAGCACTCAAATTAAAGCTAGTTTAATGAGTTATAAAGCAGTTTATGACGTTTATTTTCATAGGAGTAGTAGTTTTTCTGATATTTGCTAAAATAAATCGATTTATAGTTGTTCGGGCAAATTTTCGTTTGCCAAATTTATACTCATATGTGGATATCATAAAAACTACTACCTCTACGAAGATAAGTGTCATAAACTAGTATATAGTAAGTTAAATTTCCTTTACTTTGAGTGTTGGCAGATATATGTGCGTCTTATGGATCTACAGATATATTTTATCAAAAATCCAACATTTTATACGAACAACTAGAAATTAACATTTTGTGAGTTTATTTTGTCAAATATCATAAAACCTACTACTCCTACAAAGATAGACATAATCAACTATTTTGTAGTAAATTTAACTAGCTTTAATTTGAGCGCTGGCAGACATCTGTACGTCCAACGGTTTCTGATATGAAGTTTTTCATAACTTAAACTTATTGTTCGAACAACTATAAATCAATTTATTTTAGCAAATATCATGAAAACTACTATTCCTACGAAGGTAAAAGTCATAAACCTCTGTGTAGTCCATTAAACTAGCTTTAATTTGAGTGCTAATAGACATCAGTGAGTCACATGGTTCCTGAGATATAGAATTCTCAAAATAAATTAACTAACTACTCAACTTTCAGTAGATTCTTAAGACATTTTGCTTTTTAAAAAGCTATATCTCGAGAACTATTAGACGTTAATAGCTCTTTTAGGGCTAAAATTTTAGCAAATTTACTCTTCTTTAAATAATGTTCTTTTAGATTTTCTAGTGCTGTTGGTAGTTTTTAAGATATAGAGCTCTGAATGTAAAATTAATGTTTTTTGAAGGTTTTGTAACAGCCGCCATTTTTTATTCCTTCTACCTATACTTGGCAGACTCATCAATTTTGCCTATTAATTATACATGATTTTCATTAAAGTAATAAAAAATTGGGGTGAGATAACTGCCTTTTTTTCTTCCCGGCTCTTGTACTAAGATGAAGACCTGGAACTCAGGTCGAAACATCGGCATGAATAAATAACTTTTTGTTTATTTGTGTTTTTTATTTTTTTTGGTGTCTGCACACCGTGATAATCTTCTCCACTTGCATATAACTATAATTTATTTACCACTATTCACAGCACATTTATTAAAATTCTTAAACAATACTTTTTTCCCCTAACCCTTTATAAATAACATAAGTTCTCCTTTTCACACCTCCTACACGAGATCCATATACACATGTCCTTCTAAAGTGGCCGTACGAATCCATTATTTATTTTTTTTCTATTCAGACATAATAGGTATGTCTCGGTTCAGTTCGATTCCCTTCTTAGTACTATTGTAGATTTCGATATTCCGCAGCTCTTTCGATTGTATAGAGCACGATTTTTTTTTGGAGTTTTTACTTCAATCCTCGAAACCCGAGTGATGTTGAATAGTCCCTATCTATCTTCTATTCTTTTGCCCGTCTTTTTCTGCTATACCCACGCCACAATCAGAATCCAACTACGGTCGTATTTTTCATTATTTAAATTTTAATCAATAATATGCCAACATGGAACCGTATGAAAGGTAATAATTGTTTATAAACAAAAATACAATAATATAAAAAATATCTAAGCAAAGTATTGAATTCGGATTGTTGAAACCATTTAAATTGCTTAGAGATATCTAATCAACTGCTAAATATTTAAATGAAAAGAAACATATAAAAAGTAGGTTCAATTATGTCCAATTTCACTCAAAATATTAGAAAATTCGAAATATCAAAGTTCAAATTAACTATTAACTTTGTCCTGAAATAATTTAAACATGAAATTGAATAGCACTTCTGCAGCTTAATGTTTTATTATTATATTATACACTAATTTTATTATTAATTTAACTCGCTTAGTTACTGATGGACTATTGATGAGTGTATCTCGAAAACAGCAATGTTAATCCAGTAGAAATTATTAATAGACGCTCCCCTTATATAATAGAGTGTAATAAGGCTGAGTTTAGAAAACAAAATCATACTCGTACACACTAAGTAGCTTAAAAAAAAAATTTCTAATACCAAAATAATAATAAGTAGTTTTCTAATAACTTGAAAACTATACTACCTTCTAGAAGACTACATGCATTTGAAAAATAGTAACATTCTCTTAAATAAAAAACTAGAATCATCTAAATCGCTCCATTATTAACAAATAGTTATACAATGGATTCATGAGTATTTTGTAAATATTGACCTGAAAGTTAATATTCTCGATTTATTCAGTACAGAAAAAAAAAGTTATGATGAAAATTAAACCTGATTTATTAAATTTTTCAAAAATTGGTTTTTCGGTTGGCTGTAGTTGTGTTTAGATTCTCTAGAAAATAAAACAACAAATGTACTACTAACAAAGATATGGATAATTTTAAGTATTCCAATTTTTTAAAAAACCTTTTGGACATGTATCCTTGTAATTCTGTCCAAGTAAGAACGAACACGAGTAATTATAATGTTAAATTTATTAAATTTGTTAAATTTGTTAAATTTATTTAATTAATGTAAAATAATTAACCATGTTTTACCCTGGGGTACCTCCAGTCGCAAATGCCGTAAAGAGGAGGTTGTACTGACCAGGCTGAGAATAGATCACACGAGGCTCACCCACTCCTATATTATTTAAAAAGAAACTAGCAGTATTGCAACAACAATCTGACAATAAGCCATATTTTCCAATAATGCACAACTCAATAGCTTAGGACTAAACCCAGATATTTCAAAAACCCTTGGAGACGAAGATAAAATAATAGAATTAGTGTAGAATTTTTAAAATCACAACATCTACTGACAAAAATATAGCATTGAAAGGAAGAAAAAAAATAAAATAAAATAATAAATAATCTAATTAAAAAATAAATAATTATGAGAGATAATTGACCGCAACCCCAACCATCTTCTCCTCGTAAAAAATATATAAAATTAAACAAATATAAGCAAAATTAAATAAAATATAAATGGCGTTGATGACCAATGAAGATTGGCTCCTCAAACAAACCAACAGTACATCTTTTGGCGACGTTTCACAACTTTATTGTTTTCATAGTCATGCTCTACACTGAAAAAACACAGTTTTTTAGAATATATACTCTCTTCAAATAATTGTCACAAAACTACAAATACATAGTGCAATCTCTGACCAATAAATATTATAATTAAAATATGGTTTAATACAAACATTACTTACAATTCTCAACTGTAGTGTGCTCTACATTATGATGTTTTGAAATGAAAGGAAGGTGTGTGTTTAGGTTTCCTCAACATGTACCGGTTGTTTTGGTTTATTTTTCAGTATGTAATCCAGTCCAATATTTTGTCTGTTTCTACTTTATGTTGTTAATTGTGTCTTTATGTATTTATTAGGTTAGAAATGCATGAATTTACATTTTGTACATCTGATTTTTTTTATTAATGGCTTGATTCTTATGATTTTCTATTGTGATTATTTCTTATAAATTTCGTTTAAAGTTGTTGTTTTTTAACAATGTTTGATTTTTGGTGCATCTAATTTCAGTTTATGTCCTGTTTGTCTAAGATGAGTAGTGAGCGCTGTTTGTTGGAATTGTTTGTTATGGAGGTACAACTATAGTTGTGTTGATACACCCATCTTTTTAGATACTGTTCTGAGGTACCAAAATAGGATTTCCCCCGCAGTTCTCTCTCTCTCTCTCTCTCTCTCTCTCTCTCTCTCTCTCTCTCTATATATA
>NW_027108063.1:67358-101625 GCF_000696795.3 Halyomorpha halys | reverse complement strand
TGAACTAATAATATAATTCTAAGCAGTTCAATCTGAAGGGTCACGCCGTAGGTAACTCACAGTGAACAACGCCGGAAAAACAACACTGTATAATTCTAATTTCACGGTGTGTTCTGGAAATGGAGCGACACTTCACTATTCAAATGTTTGGACTCGCAGCTAATTTTAAAGTGCCTGCTCTCTGAATATCTGTAACAGGCGTTGCTTTATTTACTTAGAAGTGGATTGTATTACAAAAGTCTAAACACAAATATTTCTCTCTGAAATTGTTATAAATGTAATACATATTTATTTAACACGATAAAATTTGTTTTATTATTGCCTCTTCTTAAATAAACAAAAAACATATCGATAGTAAAAATATCCTTCTCAATTACATAATAATCTGAAAACTTCTTAAATTATTGATGAAGTATTTTTTTCTACTAATGTGCCATATAGGTAAATTAATTTTTTTAGACTTAAGTTACAAGTTACTAAGAGATAGCTCATTTATATAATAAAATTATTGATGTAAACATCTTATAAATTTCTAAAACATTTTTTTTTTTTTTTAATAGTTAGTAAAATTTTTCTTTACCTAAAATCTCACCTCAAATTATTTACATGGTAAGACTATATTCTTCAGACACTTCAGATTATATTCTCGCCTGATCATTTTTATCAATTACGACGATTTATCAATTAAAAGATGAATTTACGACATAACATAGGTAATGATTGCTCAATTAAATTACAACATTGTTTCATTGGAATTAATTCCAATAATTCACTAGTAAAATCGAATTTCCCACCAAATATATCCTCTCTGCGTCAGTTTGGCTGCCGACAGTACAGTTTCAGGAGCCACAATGTAACAACGGGAATGTTGCATGTCGCTATAGACTTATCTGGAGAAGAAATCTAACGGAACATGAGATATGTAGTTTTGTATTGGACGATATGTGACCCCCCCCCCTATCTGACAGCAGTTTTTATCCGTCTAATATGAATCAACACGGAACCTCGAGCTTTTCTCTCGGGTTTCGATTTAATTGTATTGTCACAGGATCGAAGCTATATAAAAAAAAGATGTTTCGTTTATCCGAGAAAACTAATGTGATTACCAAGCGCAACCAAAATTTAACCTTTCTTTCTTTACATCGCATAGTGGACCAAACGTGTTCAGCTTGAAAAACTAATTAAGTGAGACTATTTTTGACTGAAAACAATCCCTAATCTCATGAACTACTACGGTTATACAATCTCTGTGAATCGAGTTTGCAACATATAGAAGCATTGTATCTGTCGTTAACATTTTTTCCGGGAACCACAAAGCAGTAGAATATTCTGAAATATTTGCCAAAATCCTTCAAAATTTTGGAAAACTTAGAGCTAATATAATTATCAAAGTGCGATTAAATGTTTTGTAAAACCATTTGGATAAACTTCTAATTGCGGTGTAGACAGAAATGCCAATTTTCATTGTAAAAACAGATTTTTAATTTACTCGTGTTTTCTAATGGATGACAACGAATAGTTTCTGATGAATCAATTTTTACTTAGCTACTTCGTATTCATGTTGGTAATTTATGCGTTCTAAGCATCACTTACTAACCACACATAATGGAAAAGCAGAAGACTTAGAAGATTGCAAGTTAAAAAATGTGGTGCAGTGTGCGCATCAAAGAATATCCACTTACACCCTACTTAGAGTGGAAATCATTCTTCGCTAGCTTCAGAACTGATGTTTCTAAATTTTTCATTGAGACAATACTTTCCAGTACTAATTTTCCAAATAATATTTTCAGATGACAATTCTATTTACTGTAATTTCAACAGTCTTCGGAAAAATTTTTTTTTAACAGTAGGGGTATTCATGATGTTTTGTTAAATGTAAAATGTTTTACCATCTTAAATGTTAAATGCATAAGAGCTCCTAACGGAATTTTTGAGCAACCTGTTTTATATAACAGGTTAATATAAATTAACCTTTATATTATAATACCTTTATATTATAATAATAACCTTTCCTTCCAAAACTGTAATTGTTTCCAAATGTTATTATATACTTTTAAGTTTTGGTTGAAGTAATTTATTACAACATGCCTAAATTGAGAGAAAAGTGGAAGTTGTGTGAAAGTTTAGCTTCTAAGTCCCTCGTTGATCTTCTAACATGTGAGGAATAGAATCAAGATGAGCTAATTGACAACTGTCATAGCATTATTATTATTTTCGTACATATTGTCATACTTTATTAGTTATAAAAACAATCAAAACACAAACTACGAGCAAGTACCCTAACACAACAAACAAAATGGTGACGAGCTCACCTGGTCTGTTGCGTGACATCATTCTTCATTTAACTGACCTAGTAACAGACTCTCAACCATGTTATATGTTATATCGTTTAAGCATGATAAAAGATGGAAATATTTCTCTATGTCATGTTAAACTAAAGATCATGAATACCCCTATTATTTCTCGGAGCAAAGTTTAAGCATTTTTCTTTGTAAAAGAAAGCCAGAAATATTAAAGCATATACGTATTTAATAAAATTTACATTCTGTATTATTGAATGCTAAATATTTATACATTCAATATTTGACATACTAAGAATGATTTTATGAAATTATACTTTTTTACATTACCCGTTTTTAATCAGTACTAATAATATGAGGAAGTTGATTATTTCAAAAAGCCAAAATTTTTGTTTTTTAATAAAAATTCCTGTTTAAGCCCTGTCATACAATTTCATGAAAGTAAACCCTATCTGATATTAAAGACCACCTAAATTTATATTGATATACCAAGTTTAATCAAAACATTCAGAGTCTTTTTGGGGACAATCGAAAAAAATATGAAAAATCTATTATAAGTGGCACTTGTAGTCAACCAATTTTTTTGAAAAAGTTCCTGTCTTGTCCCTGGTACATGATCTCCTTAAATATGTAATTTCAGACGTAGAATTTGAAACGTTTCACGATCGAGATAATTTCCCTTACTGTTTATTTCAAAGTAACTATTTAAGTTAATTACATTATCAATACAAACTAGTAATGTATTTTCCATTTTGTGAAAAACACTCACTTCATAATTCCAAGTCGGTTGAGTAAAGGAATAAGAATATGGTGAAGATCTGATTTTATTCCATTAGTATAAGATTCCGACTGAGATAGTGAGCTTTCTTACAAAAATTCATATTAATTCATTTGATAGTTATGTCTAAGCCATTATGTTGTAAATAAACAAAATATATCCCTTAGTTGAAATGTTCAAAATTTTAGTGAAGTTGTTTCACAATTTTGATATTTTGCGCATATGTGTATTACAAGATAACCCTGGATGAACCTGAATATGTTCGTTAACATATTAAATGTATTGATTTTTTTTTTTAATAAAGGCTTTACTTGCAACCGTTCCCAGCCTCGTTAATTAGCACAATTCATCAGTTCATCTTTTCACCAAAAATAACCCCGTTTACAACTGATGCCCCTTTAAGGTCGAAATATTTGTTTCAAATAATGAAAAACTCTTTAAACGTTCTATTTTATAACTTTGGTTGTAATTTGTTTCATTAGGTCCAATTTATGACTTTTGGAAGTGTTTATAGAGCCCTAAACCACTACCAAGTTTCGTTTAGATTAGACCAGTCGAATCTATTGAAGTGATTGCTATTTTTTTCAAAAGGCATCAAGTAAAGCGAAAATTTTATGTCAAAATATTTTATTTTCATTTTTTTTTGGATTGCAAATTCGTATTTGAAAAGTACTATTTGATTGATGATTAAATTCCATGTAACACACAAAAACATCATTGAATTTGGACTATTATCCGCGAAAAAATAGCCTATTTAACTTTCGCCAATATTAAAATAAAATTGTAGAATTTAGGCAGGTTCTCTTTGAATTTTGTATATTTTTTATTATAACTTGAATGTCAAAATTTATTTGGCCGCAGAACATTCTGAATGATAATTAACTGCCTACATTAATCCTTATTGGAACAATATTAGTAGAGAGAGATGAAACCGTTTTTGTATTAGAGATTTATGGAAACCGGTTATTAACGTGATTAGAGACACCACATATTTTATTTACCAATTTCGATTATATATTATCACCATATATTTTTATTATATATTGTTGCCATATAGTTTTATTATATATTGGTATTTATTGCTATAAACTAAATAGATATAATGAGCAATTAATTCAAACATTGATCCAATGTATAAATAAAAGTAACATGTGTATGTTTAATTTTATGTAAATGTATTTATCTATATCATCCTATTTAGTCTGTTTTCCCCACAGTAGGCTAATGCGATTTTCTCAACCAATATTTTATAATTTAACAATAATTTAATTTGATAATTATTACGGTTGTTTATTATTACATTCAATATGATATACTGAATGTCTAACGAACCTGGAGGTTCTATGCCGATGAAACCGACAACTTCAGCGCTGCATAAAACTCAATTAAAACTGAAATCTATAACATCTGACTATACGACCCTCCAACCAATCCCTAATTCATCCCAAGCTTGCGTCAATTGAGAAATCTTTTGCCCGCTCAACAATTTTACAGGCTATTTCAGCCGTCACGATGTTATTACTTTATTATTTAAAGCTCAGCTCTTCCTATAATGTATGTACCCATGAATCGTACCTATAAAGAATGCTATGAAGAATAAAACTGTTGTAAATTCTAAATTTCAGGTTTGTGAGCAACCAAGTAATTTTGCGACGACTAACAAACGTCTCTTACATTTTACTTTTGTTTTATTTTCCCACGAATTTCATTTTTTTTTAGGCAATTCTGGGTCCTAGATACTTAATCTTATCTATAAATTCTCTATTTAAACCTCATATGTGGTCACCTTAAACCTGTTTTTAATGGGTTGCTGTAACTAACACAATCACAGCTAGAAACTGCAACTATTATAACGTCAGAAATCAGTGAGTCGACATTTAAGATAGGTCGATTTTACTCAAGAGTTATCGAATTTTTAATGAATTTAAGAGTTTACTGGAAAAACTTACAAGATAAACAATGAGAGTATAACTTTGTTCTTGACCGGTTAGTATATTAAAATCTAGCCTTTGTTTTACCAAAAAAATATGATCAGTGGAAACTTCAAGTTAAAGTCTCCCGAACCGCCAGATTCGACTTATAGAGTCTAAGGGTTTGCCCTACTGTAATTATTTCCTTTTCAGGCTAAGGAGTTCAATTCTATTTATAAATGCATCGGTGAAAGGGATTAACCTCGAAATTTCGAATTTTTCGACTTAACGAGTTTCGAGTAATTTATTATGTATTAGTAATTTAGTGTTTTGTCCAATAGGTTGTTGAAGCTGGAGTCGGATTGGAGAGAAATGGCTCAGTACAGTACTCCGTTGTCCTCAGCGGACTCAGGATGTCCACCAACTACTCGATATCGGTCGAGGAAGGAAGGAGGACAAGGAGAGTTGGGCGAAACCGGACTATCTTAGTGGCTACTAAAGGATGTGAGTAGAACTGCGCTTAGTAATAAAATTAGGAAATAAAACGTAAATCAATTGTAAAGTTGTAAGTATATAAAGTGTACGTGTCTTTTGTATGAGAGTTTATCCTCCCCCCATAATCAATTGATTAAAAAATAATGTAACTTTTATTAACCATGTAAGGCCTGCCGGGCCAATCTGTTATTAAATAAATAAATTTTCAGTTTCGAAAATCTTGTCTCCAGTTATAAGAAGTGCCATAACGTCTATGTTTTGAGGATTTGCTAATTTTCTATCCTTCAGTTCTTCTCCAGCCCACATAACTTCAGAATTCCCAATGGTATGAAGTGTATACATTTTTTTTCATGACGTTTTTATACATAAAATCAAATTTCTAGTGGTTAAATCTTCTATCCGGCCTTTCTCAATGAGAGAATGAAGAAGTGGTAATTTTCCTAGTCTGATTAAAAAAAGAAGTATGTAATTTTGTTTTCAATAAACTTATTATTTAATTAGAAAAGTCCCTTGAGTCTCCTTTAACCCTTTTACTACCAATCACGAAAAAATTGAGGAAACAAAAACAAATTATCCTTGAAATCACAACTTTGCTAAGGATCGTTAAGGATGGAAAATAGGAGCTTTTGCATTTTTTTTTCTTTTGGTCGAAAAATGTGTTTTCTCTTAGTTACTCTACAGACAATGCGACACGTCTATCCACTGGGATGTATTGCCCCGCTGGGAATGCATTTACACCAAACGTCTACATATTTTCTCACCAACAATGTTGACAACCAAATCAAAATTTACATTTGTTACCGATATCTCGAACCATGTTCATTCGGTTTCAAGATATCAACTAAGGAAAGAGAACTGATAAATTGTTCATACATTAAGGACTACTATCCAATCATTAACTGAGCTGCTAAATACAAACACAGTATATTTCTCGATCAATTTTAAGACATAATATAAACACACATTGTTCCAGTTTTACTTTCCATTCGGCATATTTATTACAATAGTATTATTATAATGACTACATTTTATTAAAAATGCTTTTTCCTATAGGTAATTTTAACACTATTAATTTACACTAATTGATTCTATGGTTAATGTTCCCAGAGAAAAACTAGATAAATAAAAAAATAAAAGCTACATCAAATATTAAAATGTTCACATTGTCATTGAAGCATACTCCAACAATATTTATTTTGTATAAATATCAAAATAAATAGACAGATAAAAAAAATACCAATAATTATAAAAACTTGGCGAACCCGAAGGTTGGATTCCAATACCACCAATCGCTGCCAACATATATGTCTAGTAACGCCCGTCCAAACCCTTATCAACCTGGTCTTGATGTAATCCTCCCGCTTACGCTTTGGAATCTGTTACTAACCCCTACACCTTACACGCCGATCTGATTCACTGCTATCGGCAAAAATAATAATAAATAAATAGAGTTCGCCGCAGCAGCTTACCTATGCCATTTAGCCATCAAAATACGACCTATGAGATTCAGGATACGGTAAAATCACTATTCGTTAATTGATATCATTTGAGTTAGATTGAAAAAAGTTTTAAAATTTTATAATTTTATGAGAATTGTATATTTTTTCACCTTGATCTTTTCGCCTATCATAGGTTTTCATACAAATACTGTTACATTCTATATATATTTCTTGGTAAATTATGTTTATAAATACATATTAAATAATAAAAATAATATTTGGTTCAGGAAACTGAGGAAGGAGACTTTTTTGGTATATAAAGAAGATAATAAAGCCTTAGTGTTCTAAAAAAATTAACTAACTTTATTCATACTGCCAAATTTTTACTCATACAGACATCATCAGGGGATTAGTGCATTAGTTAAAATTCGTGGAAGTGTTAATTTGAAAAATGGAAGATTATTAATTGACCGTGTGTGAAGATGAAAGGAATATGGTCCGGGTGCGGTCAAGAAAAATTTTTCTTGACCGCACCCGGACCATATTCCTTTCATAATTTGAAAAATGTTTATTACTAGGACTTATCAGCTAAAATCTGTCTTATTAGACACAAGCCTAACTACAAATTTAATTTATGTAAAGTATGACCTTCATAACCTTGTAAATAGAATTTACCAGCTTCAAATATTCTTATATTGAATAAAATGAAAAAAAAATGACCTAAAGAACCGGCATACTACTCCCTAAATTTTTTAAAAATATAGTTCTGATTTTGAGAACTCTCTTATTCATAACGAGAACACTGGAAAAAAAAAATACTTTGGGGCTTTGTATATTTCAAAAAATCTGAATAATAACATCAATAATCATTAAATTCTAGTTCTGATTTCAGTCAAACATAATAAATAACTAACATGACCTTGGACCCTCTAATTTAATTACTATTTCCTTATCATTTTTGAATGGATATCGTAAAAACTGTTGATAGGCACCAAAAACATTTTCATATTACTGCATGCGCAAAACTAATCTATAATTATGGAAAAATAAAATATTTTGATACCTGGTATAAATGAATATGTTCTTTTCTTCATACACTACCATATTCGATATACTAAATTAACAACACCATTAGTTTTAAACAGATCGATAACTTAACGAAAAGAACTTCAATTCGAACACTAATACAGGAAAAAACTATTAATGAAATTGTCACTGAATTAATGAACTTTTAACTAAAACTATATAAAAAACACACACATTACTCGAGGCACAATTTACTTGGGAACTTAATTCATTGCAGTCCGCCAATGTAAAATACAGTGTTGCCTCAATAAAAATGTTCTAAGAAAACAAAAACTTTTAAAATGAAAGATTTTAAACTAATTTTTAAATAGAAATGTTGACTCATTATTGCAGAGATCATTTCAATACCTGAGAACGAAGACAATTATATTTTGCTTGAATGCACAGTATTAAATACATAAACGTAATTTAGGGAAATCATTCGAATCAGCTGTGAAAGTGCTCGTGACCCGATGAAATAAACATGAACAGTATCTGCTGTAATTGCCTTCGACTGACAGGCTTGATATATCGATCTTCACTTCATCTATTATAGCTAATACATTCAACCAGTTAACAGGATATTCGCATGATTAACTACCGACTTTATCATCCACTGTGTAAATCTGTAGGTGAATGATACATCATATGAGACCATTGAGAAATCTTTTCTTCCAAAATTGATTGTGAAAAAATATTGCAAGAAAAAAAAGGTAGGGGTGGATCCAGAGGAACGACCGTCTTGCGTCATACATCATAGAAACATTTAATAAATTACTCAAAATTGCAAACAAATTTATAGTTTTGATGGATTCTACGTCTCAATCTTCTTTTCAGGCGGTATTATTTATCTTACCAATCCTCTGGCGACACCCCCTCCCCCTTATAAATGTAATTCTCTTCTGAAGTTGGTTAAAATTTTGTAACTTAGAATTAATACCAAGAAAAACAAACAGATATATATATAAATGGAAAGTAAAGTTCTTTAGTCCTAATTTGTTTATTAAATAGATCATTCTGGTTCATGAATGACTAGTAAAAGAGGATCCTGGCATATTCAGCTTTATAATTGAAAGGAGTTCTCACATGATAATCAAGATGAGAAATAATAATGAAATGTACAGCCCTTATTTAAAAAAAATTAACTATCAAAATCACAAATTGAATGTCCTTTTATAAACCACAACGGGAAAAGCAAATGATAAGCCTTCGTATTCTGTTAATGTTGATAACCTCATAGCAGTTAGTATTTTTAGCAACAAAAAAAAAAATCATATTTATATATAATTTCAGGAAAATAATCCACATAGGTATTTCTCACTTGCAAGGAAAACATTGCTTATGATGTCCAGTTTATTTATTAATTTTTTTGTTTGTCTGCTTGTTTACTCATTACATTATGTTTTTAATATTAAAAAAAAAATTTAATTATATTTTTCTTTTTTTCCAATTACGTTATTATTTCTCATACAAAATTTACCAGTGTGTAGACAAGACTGTAAAAACAAGCAATTTGAAGCTTATTAAAATGAAACTAAAATATCAACTTTTCTTTTAAGTTTCTGCACGTGCTGTGAGCTGCCTACCTGATGTCTCTGAAGTGGAAGTTGAAACTGGTCCATACTTCCAAGGCAGAATTGGGGTTGAATCTGGTCCATGTTCCATTGATGGAGACCCTAACAGCCCTAAAGATACTTACCTTCTACGAATCCAGCATGCAGACTGCGGTTCCGCATCAAATGACACAGCTGTATCCACTTTCGTTCTTGTTCAGGAGTCTTCCCACATTTTGACACATTCCACACGTAGATTTTTAGTACTATGTACATTCCAGCCAGAAACTTTGACGGTGCGAGCAGGGTAATTAGTATTACTAATATATAATAATTTTTTTTTGACTGTTATTGATATAAATTTTTGAGAATCTTTTGGTTCAGTCAATGATAAAACAACTGCATTGTGTCAACATTGGAGATTTTATAGTTCTAGATAGTCATGCGCTACAATGAAAAAAAAAAAAAAAAACAGTTTTGTTAAAAAAGATTTTCAATTATCTTGTTTTTCTTCATACCTTTTTTTTTCCCAGAGATTTCTATATAAATAATAACTGTAGTAACCAATAGCTTGTACAAGATTTGCAAAAATACTGAATACGAGTGTAATGGAGAAAGGTAAGTCTGAGTTATTTGGTCTTCCATACCCTAACTGTTCATTTCTAGCAGGTAGTTGCAAGTTTTGTATTGTTTATTGTGTATTATTGTTTATGGTATAGAAAATTAAGCTTAAAAACAATTGTAAGAATTTTTTCTATTTCTTAATCTTAATTTGTATTCTATACATTTTAGTGTTTAGTTAGGAAAATTCTTTTTCAAAAAAATTGTTTTGTTTTGTCATCGAAGGGCTTGACAACGGAAAAAAAATCTTGATACATCACCACAATATCTACGTTCTTTTAGTATACATTTTTCATATGCACTGAAAAAGTATGCCCCTCTGAAAGGGAAATATTTCTATTTACAGAAAGTTGATTTTGGAGTCTAAATTACTTGCTCTAGTATTTTTCTTTTAATTATTTGACTAAGTTTTCAGAAGTCAAATATTTTATTATTCGAGTGAAACAGTTATTGGTTTTATAAATTAAAATTGTTTTTTTTTTAACTTGCCACAGTAATATCTTTATTTATTTAAAATGATGATTATTATTTTAATTCAATCCTAAAATATGTCGCATATCACAGGTTAAATTTACCTCATACAGCTGATGGAATGGTAGAGCCCAGTCTTAGCGATATGTCTGAAAATGAAGTTCATGCAGCACCATTAATGCAAGATCAACAAAAAGAAGGTATACCAAAATAACATGCCATTATTTTTTTTATGTTAACAAAAATTATATCATGATTACTGTTACACAGCTGGAAACAAAGATATGGGAACAGTTTTTGGAACAATTGGAATAGTTGCTGGCTTAGTCGCTGTGGGATTGTTTATGTGGAAGTACCTATCACCAAAACTCTTAACAGGTATTTTCCTTAGACACTTATTCTTCACTGACAAATATTTTTATTGTAGAAAGAATTATGATGCTAAAAAATACAAAATGCTGAGGGTCAACTTTTATATTGTGGCATAAATATGAGTTGACCTCCAATCTAGAACTAAATCAAGACCTTTGCAATTTGGCTACAATCTGATGATAGCATGTAAATTAATGCTTTCATAGGTTTCAATCCACCAATAATAATACCTACACCAGTAATATATCAGTAATATATGGAGTTGGTATTAAGAGTCTTTAGATTATTTTTATCCATTTCTCGAATATATTTATAAGCTATTCACTTTATTATTAAGATAAATAAAATAGGAAGAAATATAATGATATCATTACAAAGAAAATAATGAAATGGCTAACACTGTCTTCTGGTCCTTACCAAATTTTATTCTTATGGAAGGAACTTGATTGAAAGGAGAGTAAAGTAGTTACGAAATGAGAATAATTCAATTATTTTTAATTTTTTACAAAAGATCATTTTCATTATAAATAGTACTTGTTTACCACAAAAATCAGTCTATGCTTTGAATGGTGGAGTTACTTAAAATTGTTATGTTTTAATTCAAATGGTTTTATGGTTCAATGATGTTGATAGTTGACCATAGATTAATGTGTAGAGAACCTGGTCAGTGGGAGGAGGGAGTGAGGTCAGCAAATAAACAAAAAAAAATATTTATTTGTGCCGATGTTTCGACCTGAATTTCAGGTCTTCACCAGGGAGTATAAGCAAAGATTCTGGCTAATTATTTAATATTCTTAGCCAGAATCTCTGCCTATACTCCCTAATGAAGACCTGAAATTCAGGTCAAATCGTTGACAAGAACAAATAATTTTTTGTTTATTTGCTGACCGCACACTCCCTCTCTGACCATCTTCTCCACAGGTTTTAAAATACAATTAAAATACAAATAATACATTTTTTAAACATTTACAGTTGATGAAGGGGAGAGAAGAGAATATGACAATTTGGAAAGTTCTAATGCAGAAGCAGGAGAATCCAGTACTGAAACAGTTACAGCAGAACAAAAAGAAACCTTTAACATAAAACCAAAACATGAGGGAACAACCATTGAAGAGGTCTCTGAATAACTTGATAATTGTTTCATTACTTTACTAAAAAGATATTAAAAATATCAAATAACTACACGGTGTGAAAGTAGAAAGTAGATTAGAAAAATTAGTTAGATCATTACAATATTTCTTGCATTTATTGATCATAAAAGAAAACACAATAATGCCATAGACATACTCTTTACTCTTAATATGTTACAACTCAAACCTTAAATAGCTTATTGTGTTATTCCAAAATCCTCTAGAATAGTATAGTTTAAGTATTATAGTCGATAGAGTATTAATACCTTTAAATACTATTATAAAACATATTATGTATTGTGATTTATATGTGTAATGACATTGTGTTATTAGACTTAAGTTGTTTTTCTCTTAAGGCATTTCATGGTAAGTGGATTTAATTTCAAACAGTAGAAAGACTGACTGAACTTTTCCTATTTTTTTTTTTAATGTATTAATTATTTATTTCTGTATATTTAGATTTGTACATATTTTAGTTCTATATTAATAGTTATTATTGTTTTAGAATGTTTTATGATTGATTAAATATTATGTTTTGAAATAAATTCTAAAAAATTACTTTTATTTCTGTCCAAAGCTGTTACTGCAACCTGCCCTAAAAATTGTTCTTCATACAGTTTAAAAAACTACAATTAATTGAAAACAGGAAAATTTGGTCTAAATGAGAAGGTTAACAAGAAACATAAAATCTGCATATCTCTGAATCTTATATAACAAAAAAATATAAGTACCATGAAAACAGCAAGATAAGGTACCTATTCAATAGGACAATTAACTGAGACCTATCTTACATAGTTAAAATAACTTGTAAATCAACAATAAACTTCAATATACCACTAAAATGATGTGTTTATATATTAGATCATTACATTATATACACACACACACATATATATATATATGTGTGCGTGAATGTATAAGTGCTTAGTATGGTCTTCAGTTATAACCACCGACCGGCATTGGCTCCTGAATTAAAAAAAAAATCTAGATAATGCTGTAAGGTTTTATCAAACAATCAATTATTTAGATTATAACACTAAATTTTTAAAAAAATCTGCTTCAGTGCAGATAGTTTTGCATTACAAAACTTTTACTTACCACACTGCTTACATCTCCAAGTTATGAGTAGATAAGTGGATTCGTGTTCAATTTATTGCTATTTTTTTTATTTAAAAAAAAAAAAAATTAAGACTAGAATAGGAGAAAATTTTGAACAAAACATTTTTATAATGATGAGAAGATAGTTTACCGTGGATAATACAGATAAGGAGAAGATGGTTGGGGGGTGAGGTCAGAATAAAACATTCATCATTTATGCCATGCCATTTAAATTTAAACAATGTTAAATAATCCAAAGCAATGTAAAAAAATATTTTTTAAATTAAAAAAATTTAAAAAACCTTTTTAACGTGTAATTGGAAGTGTGTAAAATAAAACAGTATATAAGTAAATAAATTTATATACTTAAAAAAATAAATAAAACTAGAAAGAGTGTAAAAATTCTTTAAGGCGGCAGAACCCAGAACAACCATAGCTGTACCTAAACATCGATCCAAACAATCCAATGTGAAAGAGAGATGCTAGAACTCTTTCCATCACTCCCAAGCAACCAAGGATTGATGACAATGTCTTAAACAACTTTTTAAATAAATTATAGTTTTAAAATTGGTATTTAAAAAAAAAAAATCTGAAATACAACTTCAATATACGTGTTCTCACTAACACCTGATATAAGGGTTGTAAAACCACTAAGATAGACAATCCTAAGGATATTAAGGTTAGGAATGTGAATATTAATGAGAGAGAGAACTACTTTATTTATCTATGCTGCCTAAATACATTAGGTTGCTATCTCACACAGCATACTTATCAATCCGTAATCGGACTTATTACATATTTAAAAGTAAATTTTTATGTGGATGATGAAAATAAAAGTATCTATGAATATTGTATTGTGTAAGCATATAATAGAATCAATTCATTCAAGGAAGAAAAAAACAAACAGAGATTTTGTAAACAAAACTACAATTTCTTTATTTATAAAAATATATTTACAAGCACTAACAATTGTTATAGAATGCTAAGAGAGTCTTAAATACCCTGGGATTATAATCTTCAAAAACAGGTAATCCTTTCTCATATGAGCAATTTTTGACAATGTCCATAACAGGAAAAGACCAAAAATAATTCTTTGGTTCAGTATTAGAGGCACAGGAAGTTGAATTTAACTGTAGAACAGAGAAGTGAAAGAACTGGCCATTAGTGTGTACAGTTTGAACAGTTATTGGTTCCTTCAGCTTACCTCCTGAGCCCTATGTAACATTATAGATATGAATAATAAATCTTTAAGAATAACAAAGAAAGAACAGATTAATATTTTTTTATTTTAATGAAAAAATGCAGAGTTTGCCCACTCATATGACTTTTAGTATCAGTTTGGCTATGAAGTCCAAAAGGAAATGTGTGTGCAGTATCATCTCTATTATTGGTTTAAGTGAGATGTAGGTACCAAATTATTTTTTCCTGGTAAGTAAGCCTATTGGTCCTTCATTGCGTAGACTAAGATTTCTTTTAAAACTTTAAATTTAGTTTTGTATATAATTTAACTATAATTATCATTAAAATGAGTATCAATATTGATCTAGGCGATATACAGTTCTCAAGTTGGTAAACCAACTTCCAAATCTCATATTATTGTTTTTTTATAAAAACATGGTTAGAAGGTCTAATGCATAACATTGTTGCTGAAACTGGTCTGATTTAGCCTTTTTTTACTTTTAATTTTAATTATCTTTCAAGTCATAACATGTATTTACATTAAGTCATAACATGTAATTACCATAAAATGTGTACTTTCTGAGATATGTGCAAGTAAATATATTTATCATCATGCCTCTCATCAGGAAAAGATTCTATACATAAAAAATTTAAAGACTTTAAGGAGAAGATTTGAAGCAAGTATTATTAAAGTCATTTAATATTTTAGAGTTACAGTTAATATAAAAACACATTTTTGGGCTATTTCACCGTTCCTATTGCACACAACATGCCTGATTTTATTAAAACTAGATTTTTAACTTAATAGACCTTGAGAGTTATTATTTTCTTTTTCAACCAGAAACAATGTTATTTTTATCATTTATTTAAGAACTATAAGATATTACTTTTTTTTCTTAGTTGAGAGGCTTTGTTATCTTTTTTCTTGACTCCTTCCTTTCATTAGACTCTATGAAGATAGTAACAAAAATCCAATACAAGATCAAACAAAAGAACAATCATTACAATTTATATCAGTATTAATTGATATTTTGTTTTCAATTATACATTGTGAGCTTGATAAAAATCAATTTTAGAAAAGCACCAATAGCAGAACCATAGTATTCACCAAATAAAAAATACAATTCAGTTATTTATATTGTCAGTTGGCATCAGAACATCATTCTTATCAGCCCTGCTAAGTGGGGCGAAACGTTGGTTAACAATAAATAGTTTTTTGTTACTATTTTGAAACTTTTATTGACCGCCACCCAGATTATGTTCCTCCAATATAAAATTCAGTTAGTTCATAAATATACGTACATAGAAGATATAATTAAATGTTAACCTGTAATGCCTGAGACATGGCAAAAATCCAAGCTTGCATTAAACTCCTGCCTAGGATCTGATCAGAAGTGACTGGGGTCTCAAAAAGGTTGGCAACCTGTGTTTCATTGTAATGCACTACAGCAGTGTGTATCTTTTTTAATTTTGCATCTGAGGTAAGAGCTGAAAAATAAAACAAATAACTTTTTATGTAAAAGAAAATCAACATTAAAATGGCCATAACATAAAAATGGACCATTTGCCACTCTATTACAGTTACATACTAAGTATAATAAGCATTAAAAAGGTACTAAATAGAAAAAGTTCTTTTTTTATTTAAAAAATTTAAAGTTTATGCTGTCATTTCTTTTTTTCATTACTTAAATTTAAATATACATGAAATTTGTATGTTTCATAATTAGTAAATATTAAAATTATATATAATTATGCAGTTAGATGGATTTGTAAATATTTGTTCATTTAAATTTATGTATAAAATTTGTTAGTTTAGTAATGAGTAAATTATAAAACTAATAATTATGTAGTTCAGTGGGTTTGTAAATATTGTTTTAAGAATGGGAAAGGAAATCATACAATATGATTATAAAAATAAAAATAAATACTATACTTAATTAGTTAATCTATATATAAAGCTTAATCAAGTACATTATACAGTAGAGTTATGACAAATGATGAAAAAAAAAAAAAAAAACCGTTTGTCAGAATAAAAAAAAAAGTGTCCAACTTTTTTTACAACACATGCCACGACTAATGGCTCCCAACCCAACAATGAAGCGTCCCACAACTACATCCCCACCCTCCTCTACCATTCCACTTTGATAATAAATATTTCTATACAGTATAAACTTTTTCTTTTTTAGTTTCTTCTTACATACTATATAATGATAAAAAGTTGGAGAAAACTATACTTATACAATGAAAATATACATTAGGAATAACCATGTACAATATACTTGCTAATCTAGGGAATATAAACTCTAAGTTATTTCAGCCTTTCGAAAAATTGAAATTACAAAACAAATTTGTTTCAATAAACAAAACCACGATAGTAAAAATATTTAAGAGATTTATGAATTCAGTAAATATATTACGTGGTTTATATAATTCAGGCAAAATTGCTGTACTTTTGTACTCAATTGCTCATAACTTCTATTTTCTCTTCTTCTTATTCTCCATTATGTTGAAATGCAGCTAATTTGTATTTATTCAAAGATTAATAAACAAATATACTGAGTGAATACTTTAAAATAAATACTGTTAGGCACAATCCTTAATGAGATTTCTGAAACGTTTTGGTTTAGCTAGATTTTCAAACTCCAGTTCAGAAGACATTAATAAATGTTAAAAGTGAGAATCAGTGAGTAAAGAATTGTATTTATTTTTTATCAGGGTTATGTTGAAGAAAGTCTGGCTGGCCACATAAATATATTGAACCAAACATAAAAGATTATTAAAGTGCAAAATCTTTAATTTCAAGAATATTTCCTGATGGTGAGATATTGCAGCTCATTCTCCACCTCTATGCCAATCTTTAACCTCCCTAAAACAAATTGTTCAGCCACTTGCTATTTCTGAACCTCCAACTTGCCACAATGTGACAAATGTACCTTGAATGTTACTTGAGAAAAATAAACCTGTAAAAGGCATCAAGAATACTCCATCCCAGAAAGCGGATGGTGTTCTCAGAATATTATGATAAATATATCATCAATATATTATCAAACATAACAATTGAACCAGCACCAAGTTAACAGAGGTTTGGTTCATATTTGGATAATTTATGTCATACTCACGAAACATTCCATAAATATTAATAATGATGAATAGATTGTTGACCGTGGATAATATTATATGAAGAGAAGAAAGTTGGAGGTGCATTCAGTGAAGGACATAAATAAATGCAAAAGGATATACATAATGATTAGAAAATAACAAACATTATGGATACATAAATCATGTTGACAGACATGAATAGTTTAAATTTTAAAGATAAAGATAAAGGCCGTGTGAGGAGAGTAATAATCAAATTAGGCAATAGGAAATAACAAATAATATAATTCACATATAAATGTAGTTAGTAAATATATGTACAAAATAAAAATTATTTAAAAAAAAGTAATGAAAGAACTGTGAAATAAAACGTATATATAGGTAATTAAATATGTAAGTAAAATAACAAGATCTAGGAAATAAAAATATCAAGTTATATAATGCAAAATAAACCAAGAAATATGAATATTTTAATTTAATAGTAATAATTTAAATTAAAGTTATGAGAAAAAAAGAGAAAGAAAATATATGTAATTAATGAAATATGTAAGTAAAATACTGGAATAAAGAAACAAAATATTAAGTTAAGTAAGACAAAATTAAGTAATTAGAAAATATGACAATAATAATAAATGGTGTTCAAAACTAAGATGGATAAGGAAAAATAGGGAAATAATAGAGAAAGAAAAGTAGAACGGTGTAAAAATAAAAATGAGAATAAAATGTAAACAAAGAAACTGCTTGGAAGAGATGTAAAATCTAAGTGGCACGTGCGGTGACAATATAAGTAACAACTAACATACACCATATTAAACAAATACTTTAAACTAATAAATAAATCCACACTTCCCCCCCCTCCATATCATTCATGAACTTATAAACATCTACAAAAATAGTCTCACCACTTCATTCAGTTTTTCAAAACCCCTGTCTATACACTAATACAGGTCACTACCATATATCCCCTCCCCTCTCTTTCAGATAACATCCAAAAATTCTAAAGTATATTTTTTAAATTTGTCATCACCTTTTATATGTTTCTTTTATTTTAAATCTTTTTTAAATTTCTTATTTTTACCCTTCCAAGTAACTTGTAATGTATTCTTGATCTTCCGGTAGCTTCGTCATCTTTTCCAAGGTATTTTTTACACTAAAAATATACCGCACAGGCCACTTTACTTGGATTTTACAACTCTTTCAAGCAGTTTCATTGCTTATATTTTATTCTCATCTTTCTTTTTACACCCTTTTCCTTCTCTACTCTTTTCTTATTTTTCCTTACCCATGTCATTAGTTTTGTGTTCGCTATATATTACTATCGTCATATTTATTAGGTTATAAAATAAGTTTGGAGTGTTTTTCAATATTTCAATTTAATCCTTTCTTTTTCGTTTACAAAATCAGGTTTACTTGGTAAATAATGTTTACATATTCTAAAAAAGCATTAGTTAAGTGCTTTTATGCAATTCCTTATCTTTAAATGGTATTTTGCTTGCTCAAAATGGAAGAGAAAAAATTCATTTTCGTCATTAAACGATTTTTTGTTTCCGAAATGAAAATCCGCTGCACAGATGGTTAACAAAATTTGTAGTGTGTAAGGTGATGATGCCTTTGGAGAAAGCACTGTCCATAAGTGGTTTGCTCAGTTCAGAACCGGAAATTTGGACTTAGAAGACGCAAAGCGCTCGGGTCATCCTTCAACTGTTGATGGTGACCAAATTCAAGAATTGGTCACAGATAATCCTCACTCCACACATGGGATATCGCAGAAATGCTTAACATATCTCATGCAAGTGTCTCAAATCATTTGGGGGCTAGGGAATTGGTTTTGTGAAGTGATATATGGATTCCTCACAATTTGACGGAAAATAATTAATTGGACCGCATATACATTAGTGATTCCCTCCTGAAACGCAATGTTAATGATCTATTTTTAAAAAGGTTGATAACTGGGGATGAAAAGTGGGTCCTGTTTAATATATTGAGCAAAAAGGATTACAACCAAAAAAGGTTGTGCTGTGCATTTGGTGGGATTGGAAAGGTGTCCTTTATTTTGAGCTCCTCCCACCCAACCAGACTATTAATTCTGCAGTATATTGTACCCAGTTGGAAAAATTA
This sequence comes from Halyomorpha halys, assembly GCF_000696795.3. Lineage (NCBI taxonomy): Eukaryota > Metazoa > Arthropoda > Insecta > Hemiptera > Pentatomidae > Halyomorpha > Halyomorpha halys. Next base: position 82,000 of record NW_027108063.1, on the reverse strand, counting down.
AAAGCAAGGGTTGAGCAAAAGTGTCCAGCATTGGCTAATCATAAAGGCATAGTTTTCCATATGATAACCTCCGTCCTCAGGTATCTTAGCAGACCCGATAGAAATTATTGGAGTTTGGCTGGGATGTGATCTCCTACCCACCCTATTCACCATACCTTGCCCTAACAGATTTTGACTTATTTCGTGCCCTTCAGAATTCTTTTAACGGGAAACACTTTAATTTGCTCGAGGACTGCAAAACGCACATAGAGGAGTTCATTGTACAAAAATCTGACCAGTTCTGAGAGGACAGAATTAAAAAATTACCTGAACGATGGCAACATGTAATAGATCAAAATGGCTCATACATAATTGATTAAAAATATTTACAAGAATCTGAGGTTTATATTGAACTTATTTTACAACTTGATACTAATTACTTCTTTAGTCTTACTAAACTTTGTATCTTGTTTGTTTATTCCACTATTTAACTTACATATTCCATTAATTACATATATTTTCTTTCTTTTTTTTTATTTCCTACATCCTGTTATTTTACTTACATATTTAATAATCTATATATACTTTTTATGTCACAATTCTTACATTACTTTATTTTTAATAATTTACATTTTATACATATAGTTACTAATTAGATTTTCATATGTATTTTATTATTTGTTCTTTCCTCTGACTTAGTTCTAATATTATTTTTCTCTTACAGCCTTTATCGTCTTATATATAAACTTAAACTATTCATGTCTGTCAACACTATTTATGTATCCATAATGTTTGTTATTTTTTTATTTTCTAATCATTCTAAATAACTTTTTATTTATTGGTTGTTATCTTGATTTTTTGTTTTTAGCCCTGATGAAAGATAGCAATTCTGGCACTTTGTAAGGTTCAGCAAGTTAGTACAATTAATTAAAGACTAATGAAAAATAAAACAAGTTTTACAACCAAAGCAGAAAAGTTACCCTCTACTCCTTACCCTAAAATATCAGCAGATTAATAGATAACAAAGTTATTTATTTCATTCTAAAAATGGAAACTAGTTAACTTACGGAAACTTTGCTCAAACTTGAATATATTTGATTCTTCAAGTGATACAACAGGTGATAACGGGGAAATATCAGGTAATTCAAAATTAATTTCTTGTTGACTTCCTTCAATGGATGGATGTTTATCAGCAAATACTACAGCATCACCTAAAAAGATTTAATATAAGTAAACAGCACAATTTATTAATAAATAATAGTAATTAAGAATGCATTACAAACAAAATGTTTAGAGGCTAAGCTGATAAAAATAATAAAACCTTTGATATTACCTGTTACTGAAAATAGAATCTTCTGTTTGGAAGGGAGTGTCACAGGAACCACAAATTTGGCTGAATTAATTATGGATCGTTGACCAAGTAATTGAGGGCTAAAAGATGAGCACAACTGAAGGAGCCTATTTACCAGCAGATAACTAAAATGAACATAATATAATAAGCAATACAGGAGAAAGTAAACAGTAAAATAATTGTATTCATATTAATCAAAAATATACAGATTTCTCATTTACATATTATAAGCTAATAAAACACACATGATAATAATACAGTAAATAATCAAAAAGTAAAATATAATACAAATTTTAAAAATCAGGTGCAGAACGTGTGTCACACCTCTTCCACTAACAATTCAACTGTAGGTAGAAATAAATAGTAGTATATTTTACACAATCAATTACCATATGTTTTTTACCATCCATCTCATCCATTATCTTACACAAGTTTACATGTTAAACATAAATTTTTCTTAAATCTTTAGCTTTCTAACATCTATATTAATATTCTTATTTCAAGAAATTTGTTTTCAACCTAGACTATGTTTTCTGTGAGAACTGATTGAAAGGATTGAAATAAAGAAAAGTCCTGGACATGATTTGATACCAGTCATAGCAATTAAAATGTTACCCAGGAAAACTGTTGTTTTTATAACATCAATTTTTAACAGTTGTCTACGGAGAAAAGCCGAACTTATAATAATTTACAAGCCTGGTAAAAATACTAAACTAATCAGCAGCTATAGACCCATCAGTTTGTTACCCATTTATATTGTTAACGATTTTCTATTTGGTTTTCAGTATAGCCATTACACTTCTCACCAACTGGCAAGCCTATCAGAATTTATAATAAATGGATTTCAATTAAAGAAGCACAACCTGGTAACGTTCTTGGACTTCCACAAGCGTTCAATAAGGTCTGGCCTCAAGGCCTCCTATACAAGGTAAAGCGGATGGGCACTCCTAAGTAACAACTGAGCTCATTACTCAACGGCAGAACATTTTCTGTTTGAATAAATGACACAAATTCTACTCTCAGACAAATCCATGCCGGTACTCCACAAGGTTCAGTCCTTACTCCCATTCACAGCTGTGTTCTCTCAACATGATGACATAGTAATAGCTAGAAATACTCTGCTAAATCACCTTAATGAACTAGAACAATACTTCAATAAATGATTAATTAGTCTGAACATTGAAAAATGTACTTCAAAAGATTTTACTTTCAGATACTCAACAGAAGTGATCCTCAAAGGTGAAAATGTAAAATGGTATCCTGCCAGTGAAACAGTAGGATCCCTAGGAATTCACCTTGATCGCTGCCTTATCTGGAATTATTACATCAACATCGGCTGCTGCAGGACATCCTGTTATAAATTCTATATTTATCAGTTCTCATATTGTTACTCTAAAATTTTATTTTACCTTTATTTCTTTTTTTTTCTTCATCTTAAATTCACTTTCAATTTTTTCCCCCATTATAAGTCAATTATTTATTCTGTTAAATCCATAAATGTCATTGTTCTTGTTATTAACGTTTATTTTATCTTTTATTAAGAATTATTATTTTAATCTATTTATTTATCTTATTTTTTTGTTTTATTTATAACGTTGTATGTTATAACAATTCTTTTTTTTATATAGTTAGGAGTGTATTTGGTATGAGGCTATACCCCCCATAATCAATTGTTTAAAAAAAAATGTACCTCTTACATTAACCATGCAAGGTCCACCTGGGCCCTGTTTCATAATAAAATACAAACTAATACTATTAGTCTTGAAGATTTATCTTAATTAAATTACAGAGACTTGTACAATAGTAACTTGCACTTTAATATTTTTTAATTTGTGTAATATCACTAATAGTCATCTCTTCATGAAAAAAATAAGTATTAGTATTATTACCACACTAGTTTCTAGACTTGTACTATGAACTAATACTATTAGCTTTCATTATGAACCAGGGCCCAGGCCGATCTGGTATTAAATAAATAAATAAATAAAATTATAACTACTTTGTTATGGATACAATATTTAGTTTTCTATTAACCATCATTAACTAAAAACTGTATCCATAACAATGTAGTCATAGTTTAGTTTATAACAAATTTTTACCCATCTCAGCTCAAAACAGGTAAGTGAAACAAACAAAAAAATAAAAAAAACAAGTGATATGAGAAAATTATTAGAAAATAAATTACTTTCTCCGTTTATCTGTGATACCATATTCTCGTGGAAATATCCAAGCCTCTCTTGAAGGGTCATGGCGTTTAGGGAGCTTTTCTTGCATACTATCATATAATAATGATGATTTTATGCACCTTAAAAAAAAAAAATTGTATTAGTAAAATTAAAATTGCTACTTGAGATAGTACTACATCAATTATTTGTATGGAACTAATTATTCTAATTAATACATCTTTATTAAAATATTTAAAAAATAAGTGCTCAAAAAAAAAGTGAATACAAATATATTCCTTCCTATTAAGATAAGATATAAGATCTTTAAAATCCTGGATGATTTATTAAACATTATTAATTGAATGGGATATTAATTTAATAATTATAGGAAAGATAATTTAACCATAATTTTAATTTATAATCAAGATGTCCCACGTTTCAGATATTACCCCATCATCAGTAACACTATCACAATTCAAAAAATATAATTCTATGACATCAATAATCAATATATAAGCAATTTAATCAAGTCATCCAAATTCAAAAACATAAAGCTGTCCTTAAATGGTTAATATTACTGACAGCATTATTGAAGTAATATAAATACTGGAATCATTATTGAGTGAATTAGGTTGATATAGATAGAGTGAAGTCTGATACTTACAGTTAAATGCAGTTTTTCATTAATGCTATATTGAAAGTTTTAAATACCAGTTAAAATGTAATAGGGATAGTAATCATTTCTTAATTGGATTCTCGTTCATTGTACATTCATCAATACATTTGACCGAGTCTTCTTAAAACTTTTCTTTTTTTTTAAGACCCCAAATGTTAATCATATATCGCTTTTGATTATTTTGATCCACCCCTGTTTCATTGGTACTAAAGTTCCATGAATTGGTTTAAGTCATAACCCAGCCCACCTTCCATTGTCTTTGTGTCTCTTAGTAATTCTAAGTACAAATAGTGATCACTGTTTTTGATCTCACTGAGACGATATTATGTTTAGTAAATTAGTTTACATCAAACTCTCATTATTAACAAATAAATTAGTTTCCTTAGAGATATTTGCTTTTTTTTTTTTAATTATTAAACTTTTAAATAGTATCTCTCATCATCTCTCATCCTGTATATCAACAGCAATACCATCATTGAATCATAACAGATATTAGAGGGTAATGAAATAGTGAAATGAGTACTGATACTTTCTTGATTCTGAATAATCAGAGAAAATATCAGTTTTTCACCCAAAATATTAATTTAAAAAAATGTCACAAAATCTAAAATTCCAACAAATAAAAACTTACATCTTTAGTGAGAACTTCAACAGTCTAGCAGAAATATCATGTCATATCACACATTCATTGAAATAATTTTCAGTAAACTTGCCAAAGGGAAAACATACCTCTTAACTAATTTATCTTGTAAAGGCAATTCTTGCTCAAGTGATATATCTTGCTGCAATGGTAAGACATCAGAACTTATTTCAACAGTATTTGTCAGTACTTTGGCCTGCGTAAATCCCTCTAGAAGTACATTATGATCTTTATATGTTAGGCAAGGCTCTTCATGATAATCAGGATGAGTTTCATCAGCAACCAGAGGAACAGGTTTAAAAGATTTCAAAGGTATACTACAAAAAACAAAACAAAAAAACATGTCAAATACAAAAAACAGGTGTTATAATAGTTGTTCAAAGAAGTCATTGAATTCAAAAGAATCTACCCTTTATAACTGAAGCGTTTTACAGCACAAGTGTCGTAAATTGCTTATACCTCATGATACTATATTAACTAAGTTTTAAAAACAGCTTAGTCTAATGTATGACAATAATATAGTCAGTTAATTCAGTTTATACAAAAAAACACAACATTGAAAAATTATCATTATCCATTTTTTTTATCACTGCACAGATCAAGTTACCACATAGGGGAGCGCTGCATATGTGGCAATGGTTGGTAGAAATTCTTTGGAAGTTCACAACTATATCTGGTATATCAGACATCAGGATCGAACTTTTGGGTTTCTACACCCTTTTATTTATTTTTTTATACAACACGAATAAACTCAAAATATAAGGTTATTCCATTACGATCATACCATTACAGTGAACACTATACTATATGAATAGAGAATTTTATACTAGGGATCATACTTCAAAACTCAATAAATAATTTTAGTAATTAAAACTTAATTCAGAACTAAAAGCAACAATAATATTAATTACTAAAATAAAACTAGATATAGGCACAGTACACAGTCGAATGTACAACTTTAAACATGATGACACGAATATATATTTCAAATAATAAACAAATGAACGAGTGTACTAACACAAGATATTGATTTGAAAATGGAAATAATAATTAAAGCATGGTTGTGTATTTAAGGGTAGTTTAATTTCCCAGAAATTATTATATATATATCACAATATTTTTTCTAATTCACTCTGTATACTTATATAGATATTATAAAATACAACACTTATATATAATAGCCAGCACAAGGTACATCACTCAGGTAAAATGATTCTATAAAAAGTGTAAACCCTAAAAAAAAAATTATGAAAATTGGTCTGACTCTAGAATAGTATCATTGATTAATATTCAATCAGCATTGAATTTAAACTCCTCCAAAAGGAACTGAGTTATTGTTTTCGACTGAAATTGTAAAAATACAAAGCTAAAACTATTTAGTAATTTTGATTTCAAAAAGATTGAACCAGCAGTAGTCTCATGAGAGTTGGTTGGTACTTCCCTTTAAATTTTTCACTTAAGGAATTTAGGGAAATTTAATTCTAGTGACATATTGTTGGGCTTGAAGAGAATTGATCCCATGGGTAATTACCTGGGACTTTGGAGTAATCACCTGGGGGGTTAATTCTCTTCTAATTCTAATAGTTGTTCTAATTATTGATATTCCCTAACAAATTCACTTACTATAATAATAATTAGATATAAACTTTACCATTTATCAGTTACTTTTTAAATGTTTTTTCTTTACGTTTTAGCTCCCTAATTAAAAAAAACCGAAGTTTATGATGTATAAAGTTGAAATAAAAATATTTTGGGATATGTCATATAAATTGATCTGTAATCATGAAACCATAAATATGCCTAAAATTAGATACTTGTTTGGATTCTGATTTTAGGAAGTAAGCATGTTTTTTACTTCTGTAGGTAAAATTTATTTATTGACATCAATAAACAAATATATAATACTGATACCATTATAAATCTTCGAAATTAGATAGATCATTTCTGTCAATTTTCGAAGGAATAACACATCGATAAGGATCTGCTTGCTTTTTCATTTAAATTTAATGATATTGTTACAGAGAAAGATTGGTCATATGTTTATAAAACTTCCCCACCATAAAAATAACCATAACATAGTTTCCAAAATGAAATTGAGAAAAAATGCAAATCTATGCAACAGTAACATGTAATATAGAATTTTTAAATGATAACTTATATTTAAATTACTTACAACTCCTTTTTATTATTCTTTTTAATAACATCCAAAGCATCTTCAAATTCCATTCCTCTCTTTTGGAGTTCTTTTAAGGAACCATGGTCCAATACTCTCTTTTTGCCTTGTACTTTCCAATGTTCGCGAAACATATTACCAACATGTTGCTGAAGCCGGACAGAAGACAACTTCATTTTAAGATCTAAATAACCCACAACCCTCAACCAAACAGTTGTGTAACCTCCTTCAAATCTAATCAAAAGCTTTAGTGGTAGGTTGCTACCTATCAGCTGTTGTTTACTTGTCAAAGTAAGGTTACCACTGGCCTAACCTGCTCGCTGGAAGTTCTGATGTAGTTAATATTTCCGCGTATTTTAATTTGTATATACAATGGCATGGTTTGGCGAAGGTCTGTCATCTCTGAGAGGACAGCTTTCGAATTTGGCTAAAGGTGTTTTGGTGGAAGAGGAAGAATCAGAAAAGAACAATGAAGGTAAGATTATTTCACTTAAAATTAAATTGTTAAATTAATTACAATTGTTGATATGCAACCTTTTGTCAATTTAAATATGCAATAGTTTCACATAGTTTCACTTTCAGTGAGCAATGTGGATTCATCGGTTCCTGCAACTTTGTCTGATGTCCAAACTGTAAGTGATGTATTGTTTTAAATTTAATATATTATATTACTTCTTTCAATTATTTTAACATATTTCTATGGAAATTATATTAGATATTTATATGGAATACGTCTGATATCTAAAAAGAAACATTTTTTATTGAAAACGCTCCTGATATTTTGATAGTTAATTTATTTTAATGGTCTTTCTTAGTAATTTGTGAAAATAGAAGGAAATCTTATATTATCAAAAGTATAGTTACGTTTTCTTTTAATTTTTGGTGCTGTCGAGTTAATGTTTATTTGCTTTTTAGTGAATTAAGAGTTAAGAAATAGAATATTGGACTTCGAATAAAAATTGATAATTCTTGCTAGAGCCTATGGGAGGCCTAGAAGGCAAGTGCCAGTGTAGAAATGCCCTATTCTTGATTGTGTTGTATTATGGAAGATATGCGTTCCTAACACCATATTGATAATCCTGGCCAGTGTAACCCAGGTTTATTCCTGGCAAGGCCACCTTTTCTCAGCCCAGGAAAAAATTTTAATACACTGAATTATTCCATTTTTCATATTTATTCAACACATTTTTTCATTCACGATATTTTGTTAGGACTCTACTAATTTAGTTAGATATAACTAATGTTATTTTTTTGGAAAAAAATATTTTTACTTCTCTGGATTATTATGATGAATATTTCGAGTATATTTTCTATTTATTCATATATCTATCTTTTCTTATATTATTAATACTGTGTTGATATTTTTTTTATTTTAAAAAATATACAATACAGATGATTTGAACACAGTAGGGAGAAAGCTTTCAGCCAAGCAAGCAGCTTTCTAACCATTGGCATTGACTGCAAGATGGTTGGGCCTGGAAATTAATATTTCGCAGAAAAAATGTGCGGTAATGGGGCTGAAATTACTTTGCAGACAAAATGTGTGGTAATGAGGCCAAAATTATAACCGAGGAACTCAATCGCAGTTGATTCATATACTTTTGTGTGAGATATTTTGGCTTTGCATGAACATAAGCAATATTTATTTATAAAATATTTAGCAGTTGAGGATCGAAACTAGGATAATGACATCCAAGGTGTATTAAGGGGTTTATTACAAACTACTTCACAAACCCTCATACAACCAGTGCTGACATATAGACCTGAAATGTGGGCCGTTTCAAAATTTAATTAACATCTGCTCCTTAATTCACGAGAGAAAGATAATATGGTTCATTTTGGGGGAGGGTCAGCATTGGCCAAATCTGGAGGTGAAGAACCATACTGGAGTTGTATGAGGTGTACAAGGGGCCGAATGTTGCCCATTTTATCCATATGAAAAGACTAAGATGGGCAGATCATATAACTTACATGACTCATGCTGATATACCACAGAAGATCATGGAAGAGGTACCACACGTAACCAGAAGATGTGGTAGAATATGATTCTAGAACTCTGCTTGCCATTAGGAACTGGTTGATCCCTGCTCAGGATTGGGACCATTGTTGAAGGCTGATGCAGGAGGTAGTTGCCTAGAAATAGGTTGTGCACCAATAAAGAAGAAGATTATACTCATATTTATATTAACATATCTATCTTTTCACATGTTAGAAACACTGAGTAGAGAGTTTTATTGGAAAAATATTCAGTTCAGTTCGTTCGATCAGTTTTAATAATTTTCAAATTTCATTTAATGACAAAACATATATTATTCGATTGTTTTTTCCAGAACCAAAAAAAACATCACTTTTTGGATTCAGAAAGATAATAATGAAATTGAAAAAAATTCCTGTCAATATAGTATTGACATAACTCAAGATATAAAAGGGCTTATAATTTTAGCAACAGATATATAAAAAAAAAACGGTCTGTAACACCTAAATAAGCTACTTAGCTAGTTAGGTCATTAACAATGAATTTGTAAATATCATCAAGCGACTTTAGCAATTTAGTTTCTTTCACTATGTTATTTGAATTACTTTGTAGTTGGTTTTTTGCATAAATTTGTATTTGTTTTTCCATAGTTGTGTCATTCTTTTTTCCTGTAACTCACATTAAATAATTTATAAATTTCTGATTTAGCATAGAAAAGATCTTCAAATCAATATGAAATACCTTTACATTTTTGTAATATCTGAGTTTTTTTATTTGATATTTATTTGCAATACAATTATTACAATTCAAGACAATCTTGAATATGTATTGATTGATTTTACACAATTTTTGAACTTCACAAGAATAACAATTTATGATTCATTTATATAAAATGGAAATTTTAAAAGTTTGTGAAAACAACAAAAAATTTTAATTATTTTAGGATAGTATTTTATAAAAACAATTTTTATGTTGAAGAAAAATAATACATTTTTTGCTCATTTGTCGCAAGATTAAAAACATTTTGTACCATCAGAAAGAGTATAAAAGAAAAAGATGTCTTCAGTACAAAATCCTGGCAGATAATTCTTTATTGGTTTGGAAACACTCCTGTGACACATCCTGCCTCTATATTCTGTATAACTGTTAGTGGAGAAACCATACTTCCTTGACAGGTACTGGGCCCAAGTTGAATAAAAAAAAACTATAAACTGTACAACCCAAAATAGAAGTTGGGCAGGACATTTTTTTTTTGTTAATAAAGTGTTTTTCTTTCTTTATGATGTTATTATTTTTTTAAATTTTATTACATGCGATAATATAATTCCGATGTATTTATGCTTCCCATATCATATATTATTTCGAAATCTTGTTTTCTTATCCCTGTAAGAAGGCCTATGAAGTAGGCTGAAACATAAGCATTATATAATTATTAACCAAACTTTTTATTTCTGATGGTACTCTAACCTTCTTCACCTCGAATTCATCGAAGATAAACTGTATTTCCGAAATGATCTTCCAGAGTACGTTCCTGGAGTAAAATTGTCTAGGCATTGTGCTATGCAGTATTCGAAAACATTTATGGCCTGAAAAATAGCATACGGTCATATTTTAGCTACTTTTCGTGCACTTATGTTTTATTTATTCCTATCACCAAAGTAATTATAATATAACATAAAAAATAAATTCAAAAGAATGATCATTATTTAAAGTAATAAATAATTAATGTACCATGTAAAACATAACATGTGTTTCCTTATATCTAGACGTTATGTCATAATTTACAGTAATTTTGAAATCAGTATTCCTAATCTTCTTTGAATTTATGTTGGAAATGATCAATAATCTAAGTGAACAGTCATATCCCCTTATCTGTTCGGTTGAGATAAGCAGAGTGTAATGTCTCTGGAAATCCAAATAAAAGGTTTATCTGTTAAATATGATGAGTAAATCCGGCGGGTAGTATAGGACAGGTGTCACCATATCACCTGGGACAGATGGCAATATCATTGGGTCCTTCGCCATGTTGACACAACACTCAAGGCTCTCCCATAGCCATCAAACATAGATAATCCATCCCTCCCCTTCTATTTCGTACTGATAGGGATAGCTATTTTTTTACCCTTGAGGAAAACGTTAAATGGAAACTGTAACAGGCAATTTTCATTAAATATTTGTAATTAGCCAAAAGAAAACTTCGAATTTCGAAAAATGCTCCTGATCTATCAGCATCACTACTGCATAGGAATGTTCTACTCCGTTCTTCGCTGCTAAGGCCGCCAAACGTCATTTAATAATAAAGTTACACATAATTTTGCGTTGAGAAACTGGAGAAAAACTAGTCTCAATACACCTCGTCAAATCGCCTTTACAATCCTTTGACAATCGTTCTTCATATTATATTTTATCGATATTGTTTTTATCTTTTAAGTATATCCTATTTATCCTAGTTAGGAAGGACTCCTTGGACTAGAAATTTCTCTTCGTTTCAGACTACTTTAATACGTACTAAATGTACCCACTAAAGTGATAGTACAAGAGCCCAAGAGGAGAAAAAAGGCAGTTATCTCACCCCAATTTTTGATTAGTTTAATGAAAACTATGTATAATTAATAGTCAAAATTGATGAGTCTGCCAAGTATAGGTAGGGGGAATAAAAAATGGCGGCTGTTTCAAAGCGATAAAAAAAACTAATTTTTCATTCGTAGCTCTATATCATAAAAAATAGGAACAACACAAGAAAACCTAAGAGGACGTCATTTAAAGAAGAGTAAATTTGCTAAAATATGACCCCTAAAAGAGCTATTTACGTCCAATAGTTCTCGATATATATATATAACTATAAATCAATTTATTTTAGTAAATATCATGAAAACTACTATTCCTACGAAGGTAAAGGTCAGAAACTTCCCTATAGTCCATTAATCTAGCTTTAATTTGAGTGGTAACAGACATCTGTACGTCACATAGTTCCTGAGATATAGATTTCTCAAAATAAATTAACTAACTACTAATCTTTCAGTAGATTTTTAAGAAATTTTGCTTTTTAAAAGGCTATATCTCGAGAACTGTTTGACGTAAATAGCTCTTTTAGGGCCAATATTTCAGTAAATTTACTCTTATTTAAATAACGTTCTCTTAGATTTTCTAGTGTTGTTCCTATTTTTTATGATATAGAGCTCCGAATTAAAAATTAATGTTTTTTTAAGGTTTTGAAATAGCCGCCAGTTTTAATTCCCCCTACCTATACTTGGCAGGCTCATCAATTTTGACTAGTACTTATACATAGTTTTCATCAAAGTAATCAAAAATTGGGGTGAGATAACTGCCTTTTTTTCTTCCCGGCTCTTGTACTATGAGTAAATCCATTAAATTAAAGTAAAGGCCTAAAGTCATATAAATGACTAACACAGTTTAGCTTTGAGAATCTAGTAAATCGTTGAATATTATCCATATATACAGCTTTAACAGTCCAAACGATAAATAAAATGCAAAATGCTCCTTATTATATTCAGAAATAATATTATCTATAAAAACCTGAATTTCACAAAGGTTCAAGATTTGACCCGAATTACGTTAGTTTCTTTTAATTATAAACTCCATATCCACACAAACCCATCGCTTTTTATTATTGCTTCCATAGATTTTCTGAAACATCTGAAAAGTACCAGTAAGTGGTAGATTGTGTAGTTACGTTCGAACATAGGACTGTCTTTAAAGAGGAACTACCAACTAACAAGAACTACCAGCGGTTCCTTCACATCATTTTAACTAAAATGCACATTCACTTGTAGTTTTCACTTAATACATTAATTAAACTACTTAATTTTGAAAATTCGTGCTACTGAACTTTGAACTAGGAACTTTCGATCTAATTTCTTTTATTATTTTCAAAATACCTCCAAATAGTTACTTCATCATAGGTTAAAAATTGATCTTTTAGGAATATAAGTATATAACCTTTTTCTTTAAATTTTTAAAAGTTTTTTGAAATGCTGAATCCGTTTCAGATTGGCTGCATTAACATCAGCCACTCCACAATGAAATAGATAATAAAACCAAATTATTGGCCCTTTTTAGTTTTTCTCTTATAATTTTTAAGTTTTTCACTTTTTTGAAGATGAATATTCTTTATCCAATTGACTAAAAGTTTTCTGTAAAATGGTTACATTTCATTTTCCCTCTACTACTAGCATTAAGCTACAAAAATAAGTCAATTTAGGGTATCCGTAAAAAACGTCAAAAACTATAAAATGTTAAATTATTCATTTATATAATTATTAAAACTTATAAATATCATAATTTATATGTATTACATATAATGATTTATGTATAGGATATACGTGATATATGTGAACGATGCAGTAAAACACAAAAGGACAGTTTGACGGGAGGTTTTCACAGAGAATCGAAAACTTGTCATTATTTTGCACTTTATAGCGGTGTCGGTGATTGGCCAAAAATGAAATGTAAGAAATTTTGCATTCTTAAATTTTGTATAGAATGATTATGCTCAGTTTTCTACGATAGTTGGAAGGGAACATATAATATAATTCCAACGTTTTAATTTTTTTTTCTCTATTGTTGTTGAGATGGTGGCTGTTTTCAATGTGGCAAACCTTAAATTTGGATTACATCTAAAACGTATAGAATCGATGAGAAAAAAGCTCTGAGAACACTCTTTTTGAATCTTTAATGACTTGATCATTTTTAGCGAGTTCTGACAGTTGCGAAATTTGGCCGAAAATTATAGCTAATGTATGTATTTTGTTGGAAATTTAGTCTCCTTTAATTTTATGTAGAATGGTTATTTCCACAAAATGTTTTGTTTTCGTATTACAAGCGTAAATCTGAAAAAAAATATTTCACGTTATCTCCTTTATTTGTGTGGCCTGATACAAATAAATCCACACCGATTGGTGAGGTGGCTAACATGAAATTGGAATTCAGCACTCTGAAAAACCCATACGATTGTTCAGAAAAAAAATTCTAGACTTCCAACAAACCTTTATTGACTGGTTTAAAACCGTTTTCTTTTGTTGACTTCAATTTTTTTTTTCATTCAGTCTAAAAATAATTTTCAACAATTTAAATGGCTGACAAACTCTTCACTTCTAGCTAATTTTGTGGGGAATAACTAAAAGTTAGTTTAAAAAAAAATTCTAATTATTTTTTAATAACAATTGCGTTTAAACTACAGAATAAATTTAAAGGTATAGTGTCTAGTACATCTGCAAAAAATACATACCGACGTCCGTGCAGAAAATTAATTTATTTTTTTATTTAATGTTTATAACATCAAGAGGCCAACTTCAAACCTTAATGAATCTTTTACTTATAAAAACAAAACAAAATAACATTGTCTTAGAATATTATATTAAAGTTATTACTCTTAGGTGTTGACGAAACTCTGAGAAACAAGAAAGTAAATAATTCAGATGTATATTAAAATATGTTTTATATAATACTTGAATAATTCCCCACCGTCATTTCCTTGATTGAGTTATTGTAATTTTTAAAATGCCAACCATAATCACAAGAATAATGGTGAAAGTTTTGTTTTTTAATCATCGTTTTTATTCTTGTGCCTAATTATTTTACTCTCACGAATTATAAATGTTACAAGGATTTTATTATCCTGCAATTGCAAAGACCCCTTCCTTTACCCATTTCACCTCTGTTA
>NW_027108063.1:60130-67208 GCF_000696795.3 Halyomorpha halys | reverse complement strand
ACACCATATAATTTTACAGATAAGAGCTATAGCAGTGTATTTCTGAGCGTAACATACACTCTGTTTATTACCTAATTTTTATAGAAAAATGAGGTTTACATTTTCATCTATTATTATGTGATGTTAGGTTACTTTCATTAGTTAGGTACAGTCATACATTGGTTTTTTCATGAGCCTCTAGCATTTCAGATACCTGGTTTTAGACATTCTAGCGAAGATTCGGAATATAAGGTTTTAAATTCGATAAAATCTCAGAAAACTTCAAGTTTATACTATAAAACATTTCAGTGAGCAAAATAACAGAAGATTTACCACAGACAAAAGAATTGACTTTATATTCAATGCACAGGCAGCTAGTTACTTTTAGGTATCGATGTAAGGTGATGAAAACTTGGTAACTGTTAGGTTATGAGGTAAAACTAGCAACTTCATCATTAAAGCCCCTCGGTCCGAAAACTGGAAATGGTTTCATTCATTCGATTAAAACTATTTGAGGGGATTGATCCTAATAGAGAAATCTTTATCCTTTAAATAATTAAAGAACATTAAATTATGTGTCGAGTGAGTGCACAACATTATATATTCTATTCAAGAAATAATATCAGAATCACCAGCAAAGCGGACCCTCCCCGCTCAACATAGTATCAACGCGCTTGGCGCCGACGACTCTGCACATACAGTGTACAAATTAACTGAACCTTAAAATACCTATGGTAGAAAAAGGATACAAAATTATACTTACATATCTCATGTACCCCTAATTTCTTTCCTAATTAATGGAGGGTACGAAAAAAAAAAAAAAAAAAAATATCAGAATCTAAAGTGCAAAAAGAATGGTTTTTAAAAACTAGGCTGAACAATTCTTGGAAGACATTTTCAAGTTTCAACATTATATATTCGGTCCAGAAATAATATCGGAATCTACTGTGCAAAAAGTGTGGTTTTTACCAACTTAGCTGAACAATTCTTGTAAGGCATTTTCAAACAGCTGTTCTAAATTAAAAATATTTTGAATAGAAGCTATAGAGCATCAAATTTTGTGTTTATTTTTTCTCAGGCAACATGTCAGATTTTCACCAACTCTCTCATCTGTACATATTAAACCCTAGGTCCAGTTCAGGTATAAACTTGAATATTGACAAACAAATGGTAACCAAAGGAAAAATTCCAAGAAGTAAAAAAATTTGTAATTTCCCTAGAAAATAAAATTTGCGACACATTTATATTTTTCTTATAGATAGGTGCTATAAATCGTATGAAGCATTTTCCAAAATCTTTTGGCCATGGCGCCCTTTTCTGGTTAGAAAAACTTAGCACTCTTATCGAGCTAAAAAATATAAAAATGTCGCCACTATCATCCTTCGAGCAGTTGAGTATGTACAAAAAAATATAAGAACATGCTAGATTACACTATATATTTGCTATTTTGATTTATTTTTTTAGAATATATTAATTTAGTGGCACCCATACGCTTGGGGCACTCCAGGGTGCTCTCGCACCCACTTTTGGAACCGCTGCAGTAGGCTATACTACTCGACAAAGTAGGTAACCTATTTTCGTTTGGATATTTGTATTTTTTATTAAATTTTAACGAGTGAATTCTATTTTATAAATTATCTTTTCACAGCTTTCAGTAATAATAAATAGTATAAAGGAAAATGCATTATACAACAATTTATTCAACTACAATACTTTATGGAATTTCATGTGATAGAACAATCGCCCGTTAAAAATTATCTTTAAAGATGTTGCCATGTCGGTCGATTCTGATTCTATTGTCTATGGTACCTGGTTTTATGTTTCATTTCATTGTGATGGTAATTAATGTCTATTTTTATAGAGCTATTTGTGCCATTAAAATATGAAAAAAATGCGCCCTCTTCACTACCACATTGATATTTACTTATTTGATCTTATTCGATGATTACTTGAAAATTAAGGATTCGATAACAGATGAGATTTGTTGTTGTAAAAATGAAACTTGTACACTTCTGTAGAGATTACTTACTAAGAATATGTCATTTGAGGGCTCTGACTGAAAAAGTGATTTTCTCGGTTTCTTCAAATTTTAGAAAAACTGCTACCAGAACAAAAACAAACCTGGACTGCTACAACCCAGGAAGTTTCAGTAGTTCAATACTTTTTACGGAAGTCTGTTTTGAAACAACGGTTGATTTGTTCATGATCAGGCTCAACCGTCAAGTTTTTTCCCCAATTAAGGGTACTTACATTATAGAAGCTGGATGGATCCTAAATCCACAGGGTTGATTTACGGTAAAGTAACTGAATCAACAATTATCGGTCAATGGAATATTCAAACTCGGGTCCGGGTGGTAGTAACTGTCAGCCTGATATTTGTGTTTTGTATTTTGTCTATTTATATTTGTCTATTTAGTGTTGCTAATTATGTCTTTACGTGTTTATGTGTCTACTTATGTGTTAATTAGGTTATAGTTACATGAATCTAAATGTGCCACATCTTTACCAATTTTTTTAAGTAATTTATTTCTTTTATATTTCCCGATGTTTTGGCGTATCAAATTTGAATTTATGTTCTGTTAGTCCGAAATTAATGATGAGAGCAGTTTCGTCAGTCTTGTTGGGGATTTTTGTTACAGATATAAAACTTTTTTTTTTAATAATTTATTTATTGTTATTTACAACTGTATACACATATATACAACAAGTATATTTGCTGTAGGTGACATAGTGACATGATAAAAACATGTGGAGAATCTACCCACTGTTAGAACTCCAATAACATTTCTAGAGGAGAAGATCTAGAGGCCATCATCTTTTCAGACGTCTTGGAGGATTATTAGGTAACGAAGGAGAAGCCAGGCTAGAAACAAGTGGATTTGGGTGGTTGAGAAGTTTATTATGGAAGGAACGGTATCTGGTTCTGGCCAAATCGGCAACATATGGAACATTGAGGTCCTGATGGATGACTTGATTTGTGACAAAGTAAGGAGCATTAAGGATTTTACGAAGGATTTTGGAGTGTAAGGATTGGATTCTGGAGGAATTTGATGGTTTAGTGGAGCCCAAAGCTCAACTCCGTGTGTCCAGATAGGCCTTATAATAGTCATGTAGATCAGTCTTTTGTAATGGATTGGCAATTTAGAACGTTTGTCTAGTAAATGTTGTAATAGTCGTATTTAAAGTAAAAAAAAAAATCAATAAAGAACATTCTCCTGATTTATCATTTATCATTTAATCTGATACAGCACAGAAACCTGACCAATAAAAAAAAAATATATGTTGAAATATGCGTGAAGATTGTATTCAAATTACAGATTTATTTAGTTAGCTTTTGATTTTATTTTAGTTTTTTTTTTAATTTAAAAAATTGGATAATATGACTTTTCCTAGATAAATTGTTTTATAGAGGATTAAACATACTAGGTTCCCTTCTTTCTTAGGCCAGATTATGTGCTACTGTCTATTGGCTTATAATATTGTGGCGTGATGGACCTCGAATCTTCGATCTGGTTACCTCCAGCAATATTTTCCTACATATCCACCTCTCTGAGCTCATCCAAAACTAAATGTTTAAGGTCTAATCTAAAGTGATCCTCCCATCTATGCACTTGATGTTTTCCGTACGTCAGTTAATTGTTTTATCGTCTAAATAGTCTTTTAAATTCATTTTTCTTCGGATTAAAACCATACTTTTCTTTATAAACTTATTCTGGATTTTATTTCCTAGGAAGTTGTTTGTTATTTTTATTAAGGTGCTGAGGGTAAAAATAAACATTCTTTTGAGTATTATCAATATTCTATATTTGTTCGTACACCATTTCAGGTTTCCCCATCTTCAAGAACTATAGTGCATCTACCTGATTTTTTAAGTGCATCCTTTTCATTTTGAAATTTTGTCATACGGTCACTTAATTAAAATTTATATTATTTTTATGGCTGTGATATACATTTTAATTAAGTGACCGTATGAAAAAATGTTAAAAAGAAATCGATGTACTTAACAAATGAGGAATATTATTACTTGGGATAGATTATTATTAAGATGGGGAAACCGAAACAAATATTGAATATTGACAGTATTCTGAAGAAAGTTTATTTTTCACATCAACGTCTTAGTAACTTATTTCCGAAATTTTTCTTTTAGTACAAAGTAATTACTTGTTTACTTTTTACATACTAAATTACTGTTTTACATTTTAAGCCTTTTGTGTATTCGGCCTTTAATTGAATCGTTGATTTGATTATCTTCATAATTCGTCAAAGCATTGACTTCACATACAGCGACTGTTGCTTGATACACGGGTACTAGGTTAAAATAATTCTAGGAGGGATCAAAATAATAATAAAAGGCCTAACGAACCCGAAGGTTCGATGCTGATACCACCAACCCCTCTCTACATACACCCTTCCAGTGATGGCCCTCCAAACCCAATTCTACTAAATCAGTTTTAACGCAATCCTCCCATCTACGTTTCGGTTTACCCCTTGGCCGTTTAAAGAAGGAATCAAAATACCAAAAATAATTAGAAAGAAATTCTTATATACCCATCCCACCCTTGGACTCCCATAGTAAGGCTTGGGCTTGTCTTAACTTTAAAATACAAACTAGGAGCGTGTAGAGCAGCGTTTTAAAAAAAATATTTTTCTCATGAATTTAAGGATTATGTTTTCCTTACGTCTTTAGATGTATAAATTATTATTTATATCATTATATAACCTATTAAGGTTAGGCTTACAAACTTCAGATTGGTATTCAGTTTCCAGGAAGGACTACCGAAATCCCTTTTTATATATTATCCGATTATTATAGAATGTGTACAAATATATTTACATATTTCATCTAATTTTCATCACTTATTGACAATATCAAATTGAAGTACCCTCTTCAAATTCCTTTATTGATAAGATTAGTTCTATTAGAGGAGTGAGGTGAATCTGTTTATTGTGAATGGCAGGTTTTTTGGTTATCCTGGTCGGTTCACATTATTTTGTTACATCTGGATGGTCTTCATTGTCCTGTTGGTTACGTGATAGAAATAAGGTATGTTCCTCCAGTCTTATTTGGTGAATGCTGTCCTTTTGAATGGAAATAAAAATAACTGACAGCTTATTCCATACCAGCAAGAGGTGTTAGTTTCTTGTTTTCTTGGCCATATTGTTCATTGTTCATTAAAAAGTTTCAATAATTCATTAAAAAAAATCTTTTTTTCGTTCATTTTTTTGATAATTGTTGCCTGACGATTATGTTATTTTTTTTTTCAACAAATCAATATCTAAATTATAAAATAATTCAATGTAATACTTCTGTGAAATGTTTCCAGTCTTAGTCAAAATAAAACTGATATTATTCATCTTGATTATAAAGTTATTTATGGTCTTAAATATTTTTCGAAATAATTAGTAGAAATACAAATTTTTTTAAAAATTATTTTTCAACATGAATTAGATTTAATTGCACCAAAGTTAATGTTTGTATTTACAATAACAAACAAATAAACGACAAAGTATTAAAACATTGGAATAAATTCCACCAATCGCTCTCGGTAATTGATATAGCGTTCTCCAGACTGTTTCTTGCCTACCATTTGTTTTCTACCTTTCATATTTATACACAATAAATCTATATTTGTTCGTACTTCATGCGCTGCCATACCGTTTAGCTTATTGTGATAGAACTGTTTACTAAATGTTCAGGATTTTCCCGGAAGGTTATAGGCAAGTCCGATTTGTTGAAACAAAAAAAATAAATATTTTTAGCTCCTAGCTCGTCTTTTTTTTCACAGTTATTATTTACTAATCAGTTCGTCTCTTTCTGAAGATTAACAAAAAAATATTACTAATTCCGTTGAGTGATATTATATTTACAGAAAATTATAAAAACATAACGAGGCTTGAAGTAAAGTAGGTCATCCATTTTCAATGGATTTCCAAGCAATCAGATTTCGTTCAGCGTCATCTGAAACCCTTAAACACCATTTTTTAAAAGAAATTAAAAATTAGACATTTTTTAACTTGATTTGGATGATTCCTTTTTCACGGAATATTTTTTATCGTTTCGAGTTCTTTTTCGGTTTGATATACTTAATTATAAAATTAAAACTTTTTATGAAAGTAAGAGGTATTGTATTAGTTTTTTCTTAACGAAATTTATCAATAATGTAATAATATCGTAATTCTATCAATACGGAAGCATATAACAAAAAACTACTCATTCGAAAATTATTACTTGTACTCCTTGGACCACATAAAGTGTTATTATTTATAATTTTTTTTTTCTTTATAGGCAGATGAATTCATTGCTTAGTGTCTGTTTCATCGTCTATTATTTAAAATAAAATTAAGATGGTTATTTAAAAATTACTGAAAACATATTTTATTACTTTTTTATAATTTAAAATCTTGTTAAATAAAAAAAATATTTTAATTTTATAAAAAAAAAAAAATCTTTATTTTTAATCATAGGAATATCATTTATTGAAAATAAATGTGTCAGAAAACTATTTTTGGTAGATAAACAAATCTATTAAATTTGAATAGATTTTTTTTTTTTTAAAAACAAATAAAGTTGCTTATATTTAGAAAGCATGTATGTGATTCGTATTTTTTCCCCATTTTTTGTGTACGTTTGTCTTAATGGAGACTGTACGTGATTTTTAGCGTTAACTCAGTAGATTATTCAGTGAAGTGATAAAACTTTACTATGTAGCTGCTTTTGATGGATGAGTTAAATTGGTTCATAACCAATGAAATGCCGTTAGTCACAACGAACAGTACCTTATCACTACCTCTCGCATCACCTGCTTGTATGAAACTGCCGCCTGTTTTATCACATGGTATTCACATGGCTATGACTAATTCTGTGACATAAAACAAGCTGTTAAGTATTAAATATTAGCTGTACATTCTCTAACCCATGGATGATACACTACCATAAGCTATCTGCGGCTGGTATTAAGGATTCTAGTCTAGAAAATAAAATTATTTTAAAATAAAATTTAAAAAATGATAAAAGTTTTATTTGAAATTTGATCAGTGACTTTTTTTCGGTTGAAAATTCGTTTTTAATTTTTCTTTCCAACCACATAATTCCAGATCA
>NW_027108063.1:51980-59065 GCF_000696795.3 Halyomorpha halys | reverse complement strand
TACTTAACTGTATATGAAATATGTAATAGGGGAAAGTTTTGCAAGTATCCCTGGGCACTTAGCTCTTATTGGGAAATAAATTTCCTTCTTTCCTAGGCCAGATTATGTTGCTGCTGTCTATTGGCTTATAATATTATGGCGTGAAGGACATCGAATATTCGATGTGGTTACCTCCAGCAATATTTCCCTACATGTCCACCTTTCTGAACTCTTCCAAAACTAAATGTTTAAGATCCTATCTAAGGTGATCCTCCCATCTAAGCATTTGTTGTTTTCCGTACGTTAATTGTTATACCGTCTAAATAGTCCTTTAAATTCTGTTTGTATATATTTTAAGAGAGATTTTTTTTCATTCATTTATTTATTTGTATTCTTATTTTATTTTATTTTAGTATGAATGTGATCATTCATCACTATTACCTATTGCCCACAACAGTGTGGCAGATTGTAATATCTATCAATAAATAAAAAGTATTTAAAAAAAAAGAAAAAGAAATTATAAGATGTACAGATGTCTTCCAGTACTCAAATTAAAGCTAGTTAAATTGACTATAAAATAGTTAATAATATTTATCTTTATAGGAGTAGTAGTTTTTATGATATTTGACAAAATAAACTCACAAAATGTTAATTTCTAGTTGTTCGTATAAAATGTTAGATTTTTGAAAAAAAAAAATATCTCCAGACCCATAAGACGCGCACATATGTCTGCCAACACTTAAAATAAAGTACATTTAATTGACTATAAAGTAGTTTATGACATCTTCGTGGAGGTAGTAGTTTTTATGATATTCACATATGAATATAAATTTGGCTAATGAAAAATTGTCCGAACAACTATAAATTAATTGATTTTAGCAAATTTTATGAAAACTCCTACTCCTACAGAAATAAACGTCATAAACTACTTTATAGCTCATTAAACTAACTTTAATTTGAGTGCTAATCGACATCTGTACGTCAAATGACTTTTGAGGTTTAGATTTTTCAAAATAAATTCACTACGTACTAATCTTTCAGTAGGTTCCATACAACATTTTTATGAAATGGTGCTTTGTAAAAAGCTATATCTCCAAAACTATTGAACGTAAATAGCTCTATTGGGGCTTACATTTTAGCAAATTTACTCTACTTTAAATGATGCTTTCTCATGTTGTAGGTAGTTTTAATTATATAGAGCTCCGAATAAAAAATTAATTATTTTAACTTTGAAACAGCCGTCACTTTTTATTCCCTCTACTTGGCAGACTCATCGATTTTGACTAGTAATTATACCTAGTTATCAATTAAGTAATCAAAAATTGAGGTGAAATAACGGCCTTTTTTTATCCTCTTGGGCTCCTCCACTATCAATTCAGTTTTGATTTGGCCTCCTCGTAACGGCGAGACTGAGTATTTCTTCTCTCACAAGTACACTCCTAACACGACATCTTATTTTTCTCACATGAGCATTTTGCGTGTCTTTTTTTTTTTTTTTTATCATGAGCCGAGGAAAGATAGTCCCTGATGGAAGTGCTGCAATTTTAAATTACAACTTCCAAGTATTGCATTGAAAGTAATCGTAAAGTTTTTTGTCATCATCAAATCCAGTTATTTTAAAAAATAATTCAAAACGTCTACCATGAGATAAATGCTCATGGGACAACTCTTAGGAGGAAAAAACGTTGGACACTTCTGCCGGGTTAAAATCAGTTAAGTCTGATCCTGATAAAATTAGAAAATACCTTTCATGATGTTTGTTTAAAATAATTCATCATATTTTATAGTTAGCTATAATAAAAAATATATAAATATGAAATAATTAATTAATCTACTAAAGAAGAAATATTTTCCCAAGCCGAAAACTAATTTCCGGAAATAATAGTAGAATAGATGTACAGTATACCGTTGGAAAGCCAAATATTTTAAATTAAAAATAATCATACATATAGTATGAATGTAATAGAGACTGACCAAAAACCTATAAATCATCTGAATTTATAAATGAATGATTTTGTTTAATTATCATCACAATAGTCAGTTTTTTTTTTTGTTTTTTTATTAATGTGATCTTCAACTCTACTTCGAAAGGGTAATTGGCGTCTAAGAATAATACAGGTTTAGTTATAATAGCCAAGAGCCCTTCTAAAATTTCAGTAGACTGGATACTTTTTCATCACTATCAACTAGAATTTCCCAGAACGTTTTTGGTAATCTAAGTTTACTTAAAATAGTATTTTATATAGCATTTCAAATTCGAATTTTCGACGGACATTATGTTTGAGGTCCTCATACATATTATGTTTACATACATGCTTTGACTTGAAAACTATTATTCATTTCAATTTTTAAAAAATCAAAGCTACTTTAGTCTAAGATTTCTTGAACTGTCCACAAGGATCTGAGACTATTTCAATAATAATAAGTCCTATCTGGTGTTAAAGACCATACAATTGTACATTGACATACATAGTTGATCAAAATTCTTAAAACTGTTTCCGAGAAAATCGAAAAAATGTGATAAATCGATTCTATGAAGTGGCACTTCCGGCAAGTCGATTTTATCGCAAGTGTTTCTGTCACATCTCAGGCATAATTTGCCTTAAATATGTAATTTCAGTTTCGTTTTTGAGCTAGCCCTACCACACGCATAAACCGGCCATTTTATGAAATTTGGAATCAAAGGATCTTAAAAAGGGCTGATTCACATCCCGCCAATATATTTTATTATCTTATTTTAAATTTCATAATAAGTAATATTTATTGATTTTTATTATCTCCATAACATTCGGATCCTCCTAATACCACTTATATTCTAACTGATCTATACACTTAGCCTAACCGTGGATCCCCTCACTGGGACCACTTGTGTTATAGTCGCCTGTAGTTGTGCCGCGGTGCGGGCTCAGGTGCGCCGACATGACCCACATCTCACATGTTCCATTGTATTATTATTAGTCATTTCCATCTGCTCGTAGATTCTATCTGAGCATCCATGTTATGTCTAGATGTGTTTAATTTTCTTTCATTTTTTTCTTCTTCACTGAAATTCTAAAAATAGTATGAAAACGTTTACCTATATATAATTATATTGCTGAAACATGCCATCATTTTGTATGCAATGTTCCGATTAAAAACTTCTTATTGAGGTGTTGCATTCTAAAACTAGCAATGTTCATTTTCAATTTTGTATTTATATTTTTTTAATTTACAGTTTTGGTACATTATCACGAGATGAAGGAATTCCTTTTTACGTGATAATCTAGTGCTAAAACTGTTAATTAAATAAATTAAAATTATGAAAATGGATACATAGTTTTAGATTTCAACTCCTCAATATTTAGATAAATTTAAAGATTCTAGGATAAAAAAGATGTCATAATAATCCTTTTTAACCTAAAAATCCATTTTTACTTGGCTATCTTACGTAGTTAATGAATCCAAAAACCTGGAGAAATGTGAGAAAAAAACGTATATATCAGTTTCTGAAAACCTATTGGGAAAAAAAAAATTCTTCTGAGATATGGAAACCGTACAAAAAGATATGTATGAAATTTTTTTAAAAAACATGAAAATGCATGTACTAAGATTGATTACTAAAAATGTTTAATTTTTATGAATTTTAAATTCTCTATTTATTAAAACAGTTTTCTGATATCGAATAGGTCTTCCTGGAATGATTCGAGTGAGAGTGGATTCCATGGAGTCATTATTTGATTAAAATTTAGTTTGATTTTAACTCATAAAAATAATAATAATAATTCATTTATATGCCTTCATCCTCTAGAAGTCAAAATTATATATTTAAAAAAAAATCGATCCTATTGCTCTCAGATGTACAATCTCAAAAACATGTTTAGATTATTGCTTAAAAAAACAGACGAACAATATATTCAGTTATAAAATAATCCGATACCTTTTTATTTAAAAATGAGTGTGAAAATGAAAATTCTTTATATTTCTTCAATGGGTTAAATGAATGAAAAAATAATTTTATTCTGGGTCAGATGTCCCCTAAGAATAAATACATGATTCATACATTAAGATTTTTGTCTGGCAAGCATTTACAAGTTTTCAGATAGTAAAATGAAATTACATTGGGATATTGGCTTAACTACTGTTTATAATGTTAATCAATATATGCCTATTTATTTGATTACAATGATGGGGAGGTTTGGTTATACAATAAATGGAGGAATAAGTGTTGTTTAAAGGAAAGAATGGATGAACGAAGAGTGACTCTTCTTTTATAAATTTATACTGTTTTTTCTTTCTTTGAAATGCACTGAAGAATATTTCCGTAAATTCCTGAGGATCACACAATACTGCTATTAGTGCCACCTACTTAAAAGGACGCTTTGGGTTTTGATGGAACCTCACCCAATTTTTTCATTATGATTTTATAATTAGAAATTTTATATATTTTTTTTTAAAAATCATTGACAATGATTGACTGGTACAATATGCATTAAAATATGAAGTTTCGAGTTCAGTTGAGTTTAATGTAGAAACTAGTTACTGCGTTCACTCAAACCAAAGTTATCAACTGATTTATTTTACTTATATCTGTTAAGCTGATTCCCGAAGCTCGTTAAGGAAAAAATATTTAATAATTTACCTTTCTACTACCTCGTCTATTTTAGGTAGTGGGTCCATCGTTAAAGGACACTCTCCTTCAAGATTTCACGCATTTGTAACATTTTAATATCCTAAGGTCTAAGAGGTTTTGTCAAAATTCTATTACAGTCCTTCCTTTCACATAATGTACTTTATTTTAGATGATTTAGGATTATAAAGTAGTTAGCTCAGTCATAATGAACAATTCCGATATTATAATCCAATTTTACAAATTGCCACAAATAAAGATGAAGACCTTGATATTATAGAGTTTGAACTTACTCCCGATAACACAATAAAATAGGCATTTTCATAAACTCATTAGCTGTTGTTCTTCAGTAGTCATTTTCGTCAATTAAAAAAAAAAAATATTGTACCTATTCTAAAAAATATCGTCCTGGAGTTAACCTAAATATTGAAGGCAACACAAATATTTAATATGAAGGAATAGTTCTGGAAATTTTATTATTAATCCTGAGCGTTGGATTGTGTAATCTTTATTTATTTCATATCACATTTTCTATCATAAATTAATCGTGCATTAAACTGATGCCTGTTAAAGAGTCGATAATCCTCCTAATAGATTAAGGTCTTCGAAAAATTATGAATGCCATACCTTTGATATTTGCGGCGTTAAATTTAGGAGCTCATGATATCATTTTCTAGCATAGCCAATGTAATGGATAGATCTTGCTTTGATTATTTGTGTAAACCTGTACCGCTACAATTTACGAAGGGTCAGGGGTTTAGTGATTTTTAAGGAAATTACTTAAACAACAGTTGTACAAGGAAGTGATTTGTTCATCACGATTAATCGACAGGCTTTTTTCTCCAGTTAAGGGTATTCACTTTGTAGAGGCTGAGTGTGCCCTCGGGGGAGGACGCTCCCGAACCCACAGGGCTGACTTTATAACTGATGTACAGACCAATTTTTTTTGATGTAATGATGTCCCAGCTTGGCTATCCCAGTTATTCCCAGTCATTCACATCTCAGTTCCTAATATTTCTTTTACTTCAAATATTTCGGTTTCACTTGAAATATAAATGTGATAGAGTAAATCAAAAGGCAGATTCTTGTTCTTATTACTGAGTCCATTTATAACATCAAGATTGAAGTTAGTTATGTTTTTTTTTTTGCTTACACATTATCATCTTTCAAAGTTTATACCTACTGTATGATGTTTATACCTACTCTTTTTTAAAGAGAATTCAATTGCCATTAATTTGTTTTTTTTTTCTTTTTTAATAATGCCCAAAGTGGCTTTTTTAAAAAACTGTTAACACAATAACTAACCCGATCGTAATCTACAAAATTATATAAATCTCATGATATAAAAAAAAATAATTATGTAAGCTAGTGTAATTAATTTAAGCTATACATTATCACCTGATTTATAATCATTTGTATGAGAGCTTTGTAAAGGAGAAATCTAATTGAAGAATGAAAAAGATTCAATATAAGAAGATGGATGATAAAAGTATTTTAATGGAAGTCAATATTAATTTCAGTGTATATAGTTTGGAATTAAGTCGGTTATTTAAGTTTGGAAATGGATAGCTCAGTCAGTTTTATTTTATTTATTATTTCCGGAGTATGGTTATACAGGAGTATAAGGAAAAAATGAAATAAGGGAAAAATTATAATTATTCAATTCTTAAATTATGGAAACTTATTCATGGTTTTCTGACTGGTGTCAATGTAAAATGATAATTATTTTACTTATTAATAATGAATATATTCGGGAAAATGTTATAACCATTGATGTTGGTTTTAATTGTGGAGGTTTTCTCACATTATTTAAATGGCATATAGAGTTGCCACCATTGTCAGTATTATATGTTTTCGAAATCTTTTTAAATAATATAGAACTCTTTAAGCCCATATGGATGATAAATTTATTTCCTTGATGAGGTTATCTTTATAAATGTTAGATAACTTTATTCGACCTTGGATAATAAGTATTTCTAACAATGAGGTTGACCCGGGCGAAACTTTCCAGAGAACCTTTTAGTACAAGAGGAGAAAAAAAGGCAGCTATTTCACCCCAATTTTTGATTACTTTAATGAAAACTAGGTATAATTATTAGTCAAAATTGATGAGTCTGCCAAGTATAGGTAGGGGGAATAAAAAGTGACGGCTGTTTCAAAAAGTTAAAATAATAAATTTTTCATTCGGAGCTCTATATCTATACAACTACCAACAATAGTAGAAAATCTATGAGAACATCAATTAAAGCAGAGTAAATTTGCTAAAATTGAAGCCCTAAGAGAGCTATTTACGTTCAATAGTTATCGAGATGTAGCTTTTTAAAAAGCAACATTTCATAAATATATATATAATATTATAGTTCGGACAAATTTTCATTTACCAAATTTATATTCATAAAAACTACTACCCTTATGAAGATAAGTGTCATAAACTACTTTATAGTAAGTTAAATTTCCTTTATTTTAAGTTTTGGCAGACATATGTGCGTCTTATGGGTCT
>NW_027108063.1:50642-51605 GCF_000696795.3 Halyomorpha halys | reverse complement strand
GTTTTCATTAAAGTATTGGTATAGTAATCAAAAATTGGGGTGAGATAACTGCCTTTTTTCTCCTCTTGGGCTCTTGTACTATTAGAAATGATGTTTCGTTCCCTCAGAATATTATTCTGTCTAAATCCTCTGCCTGCTTCAAATGCCATACTTCTAGGGCGGGAATCATCAGTAGAATGTGAACATAATCTGCCACGAGGAAGAAATTTAGCATCACTCTGATAGAAAAGTGAAATCTCCAATGGACTGAAAATGACAATTTAAAAATTAATAAATAAAATAAATTTATGCATTACTTTGATCATGGTAGCACCCAATTTAAATTTTATACTTAAGTAAGTTCATAGGCTTATTTTTCATTATTTACTAAGCAAAGGCTGTTGAATAAATTAAGAATGTTACAAACTTAACACTTTTTCTGCATAGTTATCTGAATATTTTGGTTATTTGACAAAAACAAATAGTTTTTATGGTGTAAGAGTGTTTATTTATAGTTCTGATAATTTTTACATGTTTGAAGTTGAAACCATCATTGTTAAATAGTCATCGCTTAGTAGTTATCGTGGAACGGTGGTCTCTTATCTGCACGGCGTGGGACTCCGCTATAACCGCTCGATGTCGGATAAAGTTTTATCACCTGGAAGATAAGGTGCTCTCTAATTACCGGCCGGTATTGATAAGGATAATATCCAAGCGAGGTAACAACTCAACCTTTTTAGCCGAGTAATGAGCCTTTATTACCTGTCCGTTGCGTCTTTCCTTTCTCCATAACTAATCATCTTATTTATTGTTTGTACAATCCTCATTCTTTATGGTGCGCTGTATGATATAATTTTCGGTGCCTCAAGCAGATATACGAAGTATATTTATTTTTCTTTGTCTTAAATTGTAAAGATAAATTTTGAAATTGAAAAGGTTTCTTGCTCAAATTATTTAGAATAATGTTGTTGTATATTATATTAT
>NW_027108063.1:45361-50592 GCF_000696795.3 Halyomorpha halys | reverse complement strand
TTCTCAATTCCCAAAATTTCCTTCTGCAATTTTAAGCTTTAAGCTGTTAGTAGCTCTTGTAAGTTATCTTCGAGTAATTTTTTTTTCAAATGCCTGTGAGGAATATCGCAGAAGTTTTATTGGGTTTAATTTATGTCTACAGATAACTGCGAAAATGTCTGCATCGTTTAAAAATTACTCACAGTTCCCAATAGTGTCGTGCATTGTCATGTACAAAATAAAAGAATATATATGTTTTGAATTTATATTTACTAATTACAGACACCTATAGCGATTGTTTACGCAGGTGATTATTGACATCTGCCTTATATATGCCTGACCCGCATCCCGTAACGGACATTCGGTACGCTTGATAACCTAAACATTCTAAAGCTATTTAGAATAGGTTTTTTTATTATCGTTCAGTAACATAAGTGAATTCAGTTTAGTACTATTGAACGTAGATTAAAAAAAAAAATTGGGCATTACTTAATTGGTTAGTTACTGCAATTTGAGGAACTTAAGGCTTTGTTTTTGAAATATTTTAATAACATCCTATTATAATAATTCTTTATATGTACTAGATAAGGTTTGTTCGCACAAACGATGCGAACCCTGTATGAATGTCTATGCAAACAACTATTTTTATCGATTGTACTTTTATTTAATTGGATTTATTTATTATTATTTATTATTGGAGATTTATTTGGATATGAGTACTTTTTACATTGTTTCTGAATATTTAAGTTGTGATATCTTCTTCTCCATCCAACCTTTGTTTATACCTTATGGTTTCGGTGCAGCTCACATCGATTCCATGAATACATTTCCTTCTGTGGCCAAATTATTAACCTCGTTCTTGTTTGATGTTTGAGACGAGAAGATACCTTAATTTTTTTTTTTTTTTTGTATCTTTCTTGGTATTAAATAAAAATAGTAAAATCGTTGATTTTTTTTTTTAATTTACGAGGTGTAACAGCTTAAGTTACAACATCGGTTAACAAGTTACACCTTATCAATTCTCTTCTGTTAATCTTTTCTAGAATTTCATCTCTGTAGCTCCAATATACTCTTAAATGTCTTAATGCCAAGACCAGCTTTCAGTATATAAGTGTGCCTAGGGATAAAGACGTGTTTATACACGCCATCTTCTTCTTCATCTCTATTTCCATGACATTGTGGAATTGGTGATACATATTTATGACTTTCCTTAAGCACTGGTTTATCTCGGATATAAAATATTATTCCGAGATAAACCAATGCTTAGGGATAATTATTATAGGATTGTTATAACCATTTTTTTTAAAATTTTAGTAAATGAGAATTTGTCATTGCCATAATTTTAAGAAACTATCTCTCAAATTAGACTCTAGTTACTCATGATTTATATTCGACCTATCTCCGTACTATCAGTATGAATAATTCGTTTGACATCGTTGGATGGATTTTACCGGAAAATATTTCTGCTTTTCTGATAATTTGGTGTTTTGTTTTTAACCGCAACCTTTAAATATATATATATATATATTGATTATAATCGCTATTTTACGAATTGATTGCGGAGATGGATTTTCGAAATAAACAGATGAAAAATAAATAGAAAAAACTTAGTTTAAAGTTCAATAAAAATTAAATGAAGACATATTATGATCGTATGTGTTCATTGTAGAAAGATGGTCTGTATGGCGGCAAAGAAATATTAGTAACCTACGTTTCTCCGCGGCTGAGTTTAGAAAAAAAATTCAATTTTTCTGATAAAGTGTGGCGAAATGTCGGTTTCTAATAAATATATTTTTCTGTCTGAAACACGGACCATCTTCTTGCTGTAAATAAAGACTTATTTATAAAAATTCAAATGCAAATTTCCATCAGGTTACTTGTGCTCAAACAATATCACGGACTTAATTTTTCTCTGTTTGTTTTAATTTATTTAAAAGTTTATAAAAAAATAATGTTATTTGCACTAGAAATGTAGGGCAGATACAACAATTTTAATCATTACAATAAGAGCAATTTAAAAAAAAAGTACGTTTTCAATTGAAGTTTATCAATTTTTCGATTCTTTTAACTTATATAATAAAATTTTTTCAGAAATCAGAAAAAAATAACACACAGATATCCCAGAACCTGGTCAATTACAAACTAACTATTCTGTACTATAAATTTTATGAATCCAAACATTTTATGAATCCATGTTCAATGCGTCATTTATTAATGAGCGCAGGCCACAGTACACAAATTTTGAAAACCATATTAATAGAATTATATGTTTAGCGCTAAACCACATCCTCACATAGACTTACATGTGAGTTCTTGTCATATAATTTTGCTGTTTTTATGATTATAAGTCTGCGACTTTATTTTCTACTGGATACTTCTTTATGCATGAAATGCTTATCCATCAACACAGTTTACCATCCTTGGTTCAAATATCTCTCATATTAATGATGCTCCTTTAATTAAATGTTTTATTATCACACCGTATGTGCACTATTCGTCAAATGCTGTAAAAAATTGTGTCGCGTTTGTCGTGATTTCAGGATGCTTCGTTTGGAACATAACCGAGGAATTACTCTGTTAGTTCCTATAATAAAGATTGTTTTATGTGAAATGAAAATAAATTTTTACTTTCGAGAGTCGAACCTAGTCCGGAAATAGGCGTGCCAGAGTTCAGCTACAAAACTTACGTTAAATGGCTGCTTTGTAGCAGCATTGTACTTTCATTAATATAATTTCTAATCTCAATTACAATGAACTAATTACGAATCTCTACAGAAATGTTGTATCATTATTAGTTGAAATGAACAGTTTGATATTGGAAATAAACCTTTTTAATGAACAGTAATTGAAAAATTTAAATACCCTCTGGTTCATAGTTTGTTAGCAATGCTAATTATGTGAATAATATACCTCTATATATTAACCCATTTGTGTTTTTTTACTTGTGAATAGAATGATTGTAGGTATTTTATAATGGATTTATTAGTTTCGTTAAGTTTTAGCTACACGTGACAGTAGGAATGACGTAGAAGCTTTTTATGTTTTATCTATTCTGGAGCCTCCAAAGGAAATTTATCGAGCCAGGAAATGCAGGATAAGATTTCTCTTCTCATTTCTCTCCAAGAGCTTCCAGTTCTATATGCATCCGATTCTACGGAAACACTCTTCATTTATTAGACTACAATTTTGAGCATTATGTAAACTTTTTACTTTTTTCGTGTTTAAGTATGCAATAGGATTATTTTGGCGAAATTACCTATTTTATCACGTTAATATTTCACTTCTTTTATATTTAATATTATAACACCTTCTATATCTTTTAAATATACAACTATTCTATATCTCCTAATACCACCAATTGCGAAACTAATAAAAATGATGTCTTATACCTTTGTGGTCCGCCGTCAGTTAGTAAGAAAAGAAAAAATACAAATTTTAAAGGTCGAGAATATAGTATATATTAAAATATATAAGAAGAATTATTGCTTTTCAGGGTCGGAGTAAGAAGGTATTGTCGTTGGAAATTAGGGTAAAGGCTCCCTTCCTGAGAATACCAGTGAGATATGTGAGAGCGTCTGGGAAAATAGAAAATGTATCTTAAGAAGTAATTCTTTAATATTTTTAGCTTCATTTCTTGCTTGTCAGAAAGCCCTCTATACGCTAAGCTTTCGGAGTAAAAATAGGAAGAATGAGGGAGTAGAAGTATAAGTAGTAGAAGAGGGCTAATGCTTTAGGAAAATGAATCATGGAATATTAAAAGCTGTTTGGATGATTTGGGAGCTACGAAAAATATATTAATCCAAGTTAGATATTGATCGAATGTTTTTAAAAGAGTTTCGGAAATCAATTATTAAGGAAAAGTAGTAAAGGATATGAAGGGAGGGTTTTGAATCTATGAGAATGGTCTTAGTATTTTCTAGGTTCTGGCAGCCTAACAGTCAATACTGTCTACATCTTCCTGGAGATTATGAAATGTCTCGAGTATGTTGGACGAGTGGAAGGAAAATATTTAAAGGCCATCTGCGTACAAGCGATATTAGGAGTGGTGACTAAATTCATTTATTCTATGAAAATAAGGATATTGAGAGACAGGTGCGCCTTGAGGAACCCATCGCAAGGGAATTAGGGGTCATGTCAGAGTTTTTATGGGAATTATAACAGTTTGGAAACGGAAGAGACAAGAAGGTGTGGAACCATATTTAAGAACAGAGTCAAGGGCTTTTGAAAAATCAAAAAGGACAAGAATTGATTATTTATAATCTTAACACTTTCTTCAGACTGGTTAATATTTTTTAAATAAATATAATTCTATCCATTTTAGCCTTAAACCATTTTTATTCCTTTATTAGTCCGACGTTTCGGGCAATTCGGCCATCCTCATGGACAATCTTGATACAATTTTAGAACTAAATAATTTTAAAGACTACTTCATACTGGCTATTCTGCTCAGGTCATTTATATCAGTTTAAAAATTACCGTAATTAGTCAAAATTTCACATTAAAATAAAAATAAAAATTATTTATCAGAGTCAACAATAAAGTTTATAACAAAGATTGTTCAAATTACACAAAGATTGAACAAAAACAGTTTAAATTAAATGCACGAATATTTATTATAACACAAAATATCATAGGCCTTGTATATTAGAATATTTTTAGTAGGTAGCCATTACCAATAGATACATAGATAAAAAAAATGTACCACTTCAACAGTACTGAAAATACATCGTAAAAAAATACATTTATAAATTATGCAGTTATTCCTAAACATACATTTTTCGAATCTAAATATTATTTAGGATGGATATATTAATAGATATTTTTTTCTTAAACTCAACAATAAAAAAAAGTCTTTAATGTGATGAGTGAAATTGTGAATGATTTCCTTTAGGATTTTTCACAGAATATTTAGTCAATTTTACTTTTAAGTCAGCTGATCCAGAAAGTTTGTTCCTGTATTTATTTTTTTATGGAAGTGTATGAACACATACACTGTTTCTAAACATGTATGGATGATTAAAAATGGTGTTTACTAAAACATAGTATTCAATAACTCAGCAGATGTAATCAATCTTTGCTAAAACAAAAACTACAACAAGAGAAATTACCTACGAGTAATTAAGTCACTTAGATAAGGAGATGTTAGTGTTACCATTTTATATAGTGGATTATACTGTTAAATTGTAAAATCGTTGTAAACATTATACATTGTTAATGAGGTGTTGACAATTGACCATAGATTAATATGTGGA
>NW_027108063.1:40849-43496 GCF_000696795.3 Halyomorpha halys | reverse complement strand
ACCTTTAAATATATATATATATATATTGTACTATTTATTATTTACTCATAATTTATCCTATAAAGCTATTGTAAGAATAAATAATTGGCAAATAGTTCTTTAGTTCGTCAAAACTTTGATAATAAGGTTTTTATAAATCAGCACGAAAGCAAAAATACATGAGAGTCTTCTCATATTTGATATAACATCATTAAATATAAACTTAATATGCTAGTTAAATTGTTAGAAATTGATGAATTTAGGTCCCCTAAATATAAAAATATGTTTCCTTATTACGAGAGTTACGAGGTAAAGCCATTCCATCAAATCCTTCAATGTAGAAATTCAATTAGTTTTCTCAATTAAAAAGTGTCCTGGATAAGATTGAACTGGGGATTTGATTTTTGAAAACAATACGGTCAGGTTAAGGGCCAGTACAACTAGATTTTTAAACAAATAGAAATGCTACTGTTACTTACCAGACAACGACATCAAGTTTCTACATATTTCAAATTTCATGAATATTTAGATCTTTATCGGGAACATGTATTTCAAATTGTTGCAGGCTCCTTCAAATACAGCAAATTGTCGCTGCAGATGAAACTCTCTGGCCGATACATGATAAAGATGTCAGTAAATAATACTATCATCGATGTTCAAGAAGTGTGTATAATGTGTAAAAGAAATAGAAAAAGAGAATGACCGTATCATATTTTGTTTGAATGCCTAGTATATAATAATTTGGGGAGATGAATTTTCTAAAGTATGGAAAATGTTTAATAATTGATATATTGAATCCACAAACGAATGATGGTATCAGGAAGTTTCATTATTTCATTTCTGAGATTTCAAATTATAAAGACTTTGATTAGTAACTTTATTAAAAAATTTGCGTATTTAATAGTTTAATAGTTATAAATTTATTTTGGATGTATTTTATTATTTAGTTTTTATTAATAATTAAATTTTTATGTTACTCCTTTTTATATTTGCTCATAATTTGAGTTTTAATGTTGTTTTTAGCATTGTATATTGTTGTTGCTAATTAGTAGTCAATTAATTTTATTATTATTATTGGTTGTTTTTCAAATAGTTTAGATTTAACCTAAAAAAAATTTATGATATAAATTCAATAATAATATAATAGTAATAATAATAATTTATTTATTTGTTTATGGGGAAACCCCCGTACAAATAGAGTCACCCTTTAAAGTATATAATTTAACAATAATTGTAATAATAATTAAATAATAATAATAACAATCAACAAACTATTTAATTATTCTATAATATCATCTATAACGCTGTTTGTTATATCAACACAATGTATTTGGGCAGGATGGCCAAATAAAGCATTTCCCTTTAATAACTAATCAGTATACCCAAATGGTGAATTAAAAATCATTTATATAAGCTAATAGCAAAACGTAAACTCAAACTCGCATTGTCTACATTAGTCAGAGTGAAAAAACAGAACAATAACAACATTACTTACTTAATAAAAGAAAAAAATATATGCATCTTATTGTGAAGATAGTTATCCTACTCTAAGTATAAGGCTTTGTGTTACATACATAAAAATATGTGTAAGATCCAATTGTGAGGACACAGACAAAAGTTTACTCAACTGGTTTTGGTTAATATAGCTTAGCTCGGCATTATTTTTTTCCGATCCTTCTAAACAGACAGAAACAGTGAATTAGTGAGTGCTTTACTGTGGAGAAAGAAAAATAAATCTTGTTCGGTATTACCTTTTACTACCTTTGGTATTTTAAGGTTACTTGTAATGTTTATTTGTTACTTGTGAAATATCCATTCTAAATGGTACTATTTTTTAAAATCCGGAGGTGAGAGGCCTCCTCGTGTTGTATCGCATGGAAGATAGAAAAATAAAAACATTAATTAATAAAGACAATTGATAATGGTAAAATAATAAGAAAACTGTCAGAAGTCGAAAAAGAAGTGTGGGGGAGGGGAATGCATCAGATGATGGAGTTATAAGGTGATGTTGATAGGATTTTTGGAACCTTTCCTGCCCTGCCACCTCGCAGGAAGGGGGGATGGAGTGATAGACTGGAATACTGGATTGAAGGAAGTAGGGAGACTGTCGAAGAATTTAATGTGTCTCTGTGTGATGTGTTGTTGTACAGTTTCTAACTGTAGTTCGTTATGAATGTGTGTCATGTTACGTCTTTCCAGGGATGTCCCTCCACATATCTTCTGTAGTGTACTGTTTTGGTATTGTTGTTGTGATTTCAGGGCTGTTGGGTATAGAAAATGTAGTAGTGGTGCGCCGTGTAGGAGTGATTGATAGAGTGATGATTATTTTGTAGATGAGTCTGAGTGACACCCCTGGTGAGTAGATGAGGTGTTTAAGTTGGTATGATGTTGATTTGACGATTTGTATTCTGTTCTGTATGTGTGCAGTGAAAGGTAGATGAGTTTCTAGTTTAATCCCGAGGTATGTGAGATGTTTCTTGGTTTGTATTGTCTGTTCGTTGAGTTTGGGTGCTCTGTTGGGAGTTTTCTTGTATGAGAAAGTGATGGCGTCTGTTTTTTGTGGATTGATATGAATGTTTATGTCTCGTAGTTTGTTAGCGATGAGTTGTGCCGCTGCGGCGGCCTGGTCCATGACCTTGTCTGCATTCATGCTTGCCGAGTATATGGC
>NW_027108063.1:25487-40799 GCF_000696795.3 Halyomorpha halys | reverse complement strand
CATTATTTTTTTCCGATCCTTCTAAACAGACAGAAACAGTGAATTAGTGAGTGCTTTACTGTGGAGAAAGAAAAATAAATCTTGTTCGGTATTACTTTTTACTACCTTTGGTATTTTAAGGTTACTTGTAATGATTATTTGTTACTTGTGAAATATCCGTTCTAAATGGTACAATTTTTTAAAATCCGGAGGTGAGAGGCCTCCTCGTGTTGTTTCGCATGGAAGATAGAAAAATAAAAACATTAATTAATAAAGACAATAGATAATGGTAAAATAATAAGAAAACAGTCAGAAGTCGAAAAAGAAGTGTGGTGAGGGGGATGGATCTGAAGATGGAGTTATAAGGTGATGTTGATAGGGTTTTTAGAAGCTTTCCTGCTCTGCCACCTCGCAGGAAGGGGGATGAAGTGATAGAATGGAATACTGGATTGAAGAAAGCAGGGAGATTGTCAAAGAATTTAATGTGTCTCCGTGTGATGTGTTCTTGTACAGTTTCTAGCTGTAGTTCGTTATGAATGTGCGTCATGTTACATCTTTCTAGAGATGTTCCTCGACATATCTTCTGTAGTGTACTGTTTTGGTATTGTTGTAGTGATTTCAGGGCTGTTGGGTAGAGAAAATGTAGTAGTGGTACGCCGTGTAAGAGTGATGGTCGTAGTATTACTTTGTAGATGAGTGATTTGAGTCTGAGTGACAGCCCTGGTGAGTAGATGAGGTGTTTATGTTGGTATGATGTTGATTTGACGATTTGTATTCTGTTCTGTATGTGTGGAATGAAAAATAGATGTGTTTCTAGCTTAATGCCGAGGTATGTGAGATGTTTCTTGGATTGTATTGTCTGTTCATTGAGTTTGGGTGCTCTGTTGGGAATTTTCTTGTATGAGAAAGTGATGGCGTCCGTTTTTTGTGTGTTGATGTGAATGTTTATATCTCGTAGTTTGTTAGCGATGAGTTGGGCCTCTGCAGCGGCCTGGTCCATGGCCTTGTCTGCATTCATGCTCGCCGAGTATATGGCTTTGTCATCAGCATATGCAGATATTTGAGCATCGTCAAATTTAGTCCCGACTATATGGGCAGTATATATGTTGAATAAAACTGGCGCAACGACCGAACCCTGGTGGACGCCACAAGTGACTGGCTTGGGAGTGGAGATTTCAGTTTTGACCCGGATTGAGAAAGTCCGATC
Source organism: Halyomorpha halys (assembly GCF_000696795.3). Lineage (NCBI taxonomy): Eukaryota > Metazoa > Arthropoda > Insecta > Hemiptera > Pentatomidae > Halyomorpha > Halyomorpha halys. The sequence goes on along the minus strand of NW_027108063.1, from coordinate 39,613 downwards.
ACTGATGTAGGACCCAATAATGTCGACCAGTTGGTCCGGGAATTGGTGAAGTCTGAGTTGTTGGATTAGTGTGGAGTGGGATACAGAATCAAATGCCTGTGTGCAGTCTAGTGAGATCATGGCTGTGGCAAGGTTCCTATTTAGGTTGTTTGCTGCATCGCTTTGCAGTAGCTCGCCATCTATTGGATTCGGTTCTCATGAACGGAGGGCAGTTTGTTAAGAAGTGGAAACATTCATCCAATGTCGTTCCAGAATTTTCTAAAGTATGGAAAATGTTTATAAATTCATATATTGAATCAAAAAACAATTGAATGGTATCAGAAGTTGCACTTTAAAATTATAAAGACTTGGATTGGTAATTTGATTAAAACATTTCTCTTTTATATGCTAACCTATTAGTGACATAATAATTTGATAGTTATAAAATTTTGTTGGATGTATATTTATTTAATTTTTAATATTAATTAAATCTGTATAATACTCCTTTTTATAGTTGTTCACAATTCTATATTGCTGATTAGTTGTCAATTCGTTTTATTACTATTATTGTAAGTCGTTTTTTAAATAGTTTAGATGTATTCTGTTCACCGTATACACGCAGTCTTGTTTTGCAAATCTAGGACAGTAATTGTATTTAATAAATATTGTATGTAACTATACACTTATCAAAATTACATGTAAAAATATTTACATAAACTTAAGTACTATATTCAGTTGTACAAACGATTAATATGCACCGTTTATGTTTGTCAGCAATAATCATTTGGCGAAAACATACTTCAATTATAAACAGAACTTATTGGGATTGGTTACAAAATTAAATATATCTGAAAAGGGTCGCAGAAAAGGTCACGAATATTAGTCTATCTGTTTTACTGAGTTACATATTTAGACAAAACGTTGTATTGAGGTTATTTTCGCAATATTGAGGTTACCGTTACAAAAATTCAATGCAAAAAAATGAATAATTTTGTACAGATTTTAAATTCGTTTAATTAGATTTTCATTTCTAACTCAATTCATTATATAGTGTCATATTTTTTATTGTATGATTTAGGCTATTAGGAATTTAAAAAATAAAAATTCTTTATATCAAGGGTCTGTTGCATTCAGTTACATTCTACGTTCGTATAACTAATAGTCTGATATGGATAATTTTAGATTTGTGGAATATAAATATTTTACCTCACGAGTATGACGCTGTGCAGTTATTCGTCAGTCCGACGTCAATGAAGATAAACTTCTGACGAAAAAATTGCAGTATTTAATTTATTAATATTTTACCCGAGCTGTAATGGTGGGATAGTGATTTGTGTTAAGGTCGCGAAACATTGACGTCATTGGAGCCTATCTTACTTATGTGAAAGTAACATTATTTGTCTATGTTTTGAAATATGTTATATTATTATTATTTCTAGTTACTGGGAATATTTATGAAAATTACTAATATCTAAAACTACTGTGGCATGAAAATTATTCTCCTGAAAATCATCCTTTCTCTCTCACTAAGTCTAATGTCTTTCTCACTCACTAAGATTACTCATGATGATTTTCAAACTACTACATTATTTTACTCCTATATCACTATTCTTGTTCGGGTCAGTTAGATTTTTTCTGTCTCATTTCACTACTCAGTTATGCCATCATGTAGTGGATGTAGTCTCAACTGCTTTGGAGCACTTGATGTACCACAGGACACGATTATCATTATTAACAAGTTTCTGATGAAGTTGTACTTGTGTTAAATTTTCACCAATTCCTCCTTAATACATACTTATTTTTTCAGTGTTCCTAACTCGATGCTATGTGCGTGTGTTATAATGAGAAAATTAGTTAAAATTCATAAAGAATAAAAATCAATTTAGCAAAAATGTGCAGCTGGGCGACCCTCATACATAGATGAAACATTAAAAAATCCTGAAATTAATGATAATAAACCTTATTATTAAACACTAATCATATTATACATATAATAACTCATATTTCTCTTTTTGAATTTTTTAAAGTTTGTTTATTTTTAAAACAATACCTTTCTTGTAAGGAAGCAGGGTTTACAGATAGTTATAGGGGGTGACAGGTAGTTATTTATTCTGTTATATAATCCCTGAATTGACCCTTTGAATTATGGAACCGTCTTGGGAGACTAACAATCTTCAACAAATCACCTCCTTGCAGACCGTTTTCCAGAAATATTACATCCTTACTGAGAACTTTTGACATTATTCAATATATTTTTATCTTATATTCTGTTGTTTTTTTTCTTCTCGACTTGAAATATTTTATTCCCCCCCCAAAAAAAATTTCTTTTCTCTATATTATTTTTAAAGTTAATAACTAATTTTTCGATTAATTTAGGTTTTTCGATTAATTTACCTTTCTTATTTTTTTTATTTATGTTTATTGAAGTTTTTAGTGTCCATAACTATATATTTTCTGTAATTAACATTATTAAAACTCATTGCAATAGAATTTCATGTATTTATATAAAAAATTTATTTTCATGCACATTATCAATTTGAAACCATATTTTCGACATTTGTTCTTCATATTTGAGGACTTCATATTTTAATTATTATTTTTCATATTTTATTTAATTATTTCATATTTATCATCTTTTCTAATACAATTCTACAACGCTTACTAATGCAACCTATATAATGTCCTGAACTAATCAGCCAACATAATCAGGCAGCAAATGGCCTTAACATGTTAAGTGTTTTTTGTGCTGTTCAACGTTATTCTTATACTTATTAATATCGTGCTTACTTCCCTCCCTAGATATCTCCTAACTATATCTCTATATCTACCCTAGATACCTACTCTGAAAACTAATTGTTTAGGAAGACGAACATGTACGGATGTCAACATGTTTTAAACCTTACAAAACAGATCTATATATAGCTATTATCTGAAGAGGATCGATATAACTGTATGTCTTAGGGGTTGGTGGGAGGATTATGTTTGATCAGATCTTTTCTGGTTTTGATGGGGTATCATATATAGTTGTATCGTCGTAGTATAAATTGCATCATCGAGTTGAGCAACCCAGTGAAATACGAGTAGTATGAAGCATGCACTATGGAATTAGTATGAAGTCACCTTTAGTCGGTATACAAAGATATCATATCATCTGGGATCCCCATAGATGAAATATATATAGATGAAACTAAATGGGCAATTGTTTCACTATTTGATTATACTTTATTTTCAAACTAGCAGACTAGGCAATGCTTCGCTATTGCTACAGTTGAGGCTGTATGCGTTAAATGAACATTATTGAAACTTTGATATCAATTAATATATAGATGAAGTGATAAGACTGTAACTATAAGAACGTATAGAATTAAGTTCAACAACATCCAATCTGCATCAAACTTAGCAGTGGCTTAGAGCTTCATAAACTGCACCAAAGGGCACAAGAACCGGATATATAAAACGAAACGTTTTAAAAGTTTTTTTTTTATTCGAAATTAATAATTCGCCCTCATAACCTTAATCTAAATTTAATGTTAATTTAGTTTAAAGGAGGAATTAAACCATTCAGATTTCCAATAGTTGTAGTAGCTTAGAAATTGGATACAAACAAAACAAAAACAAAAATCATCTAAATAAATCAAGCTTAAAAATTTCTTATTTTTAATTTCTTTAAAAATTGTATTTTATGCCAAAAAACTAACTTACTGAAAATGCAACAATTTCAATCAAAATTACTAAGACTGATCAGTAGCGCTCCCCCCTACATCAGTAACAAGAACTTACACTAAGACTTACGAACTCCCCCTATGTAATAACAACCATTAAATCATTATATAAACGGTTCACGACACACTTCCAATACATACTAACCCTCTAATTCAAGGACTATCAACACGAGACTTACCAGATACGAGACGAAGTAGCTGGAATAGGGACCTCTTAATTGATTTTTAAATTTCAATTTTAATGGAGAGGCATCATTGGATGACCTTAACCTTCATGCCTTCATGACATTTTTTTTAATATATTTTTTTTTTATTATTATTTATTTATTTATTTTTCTCTCTCTCTACATCTCATTCTCTGGTTGTAAAAATACTTTTAAAGTTGTGAATAAACTTAATAAAGTAAAAAAAAAAAAAAATGGTATTTGAGGGTTTAAGACTACACTTAGAGTGAGTATGAATTGCTTTTTCCTATATGAAATATTGTTGACCTACTTTACTAAAAACCTCATGTTTTTATTTTTATTGCATAAAAAATCATTTAATAGCATACTTTCTGAGCTATTCGCCGAAAATGCTTGATTTTGTTAACATTTTTTTTACCGAAAAAATCGGACCAGCCTATAATCTTTCCGGAAAACCCTAAACATTTAGCAAAAAGCCTCTTCGGTGGATGATCCGGTATGGTAGTGCATAAAGTACCATTAAACAAATATTTATTTTTATGTATTAAATTATATCCTTTACCACCTGAAAAAGAAAAACTTGTTGTGTAATTTGTATATTTATGAAAAACAGTGTGGTTTTCTTTGGAAAACCCTTTTAAAAATCATATTTAACTTGAGATAGAAAAGTAAAGTTGGTACAGAAATTTCAGTATTTTTCATTTTCCCGTAATGTCAGCGTTGAGAAAGTTTAATTTTCAACGTTAAGAAATTTAAAGAAATATTGATTTATACATATTATGTTATATAACCTTCACCACCTGCAAAAGAAAAACTTGTTTTGTAATCTATATCTTTTGAAAAACAACGTGGTTTTGTTTGGAAAACCCTTTTAAAAATCATATCTAACTTGAAATTTTAGATAAGGCAGTTCTGTCCAATATGGATCTCAATTTTCTGCCCAGACTAGTTAGTATACAGGACTTTCTCACAGAGCTAATAATTTATACTTAAAAATATGTTTAAATTCTAATTAAATTGTCTTTGAAATACATTTAACAGAAAATGATGGCTTCTCCTTGTAAATTTTGGTGCTCTCTATGCTTTATTAAGACGTGCTGTACAAAGTTAGTTTTAGGAAAGCTTTTTTTTTTTTTTATCTTTTAATATATGACATGTTGATAAACTCTTCAATTTTCAAATTAATTGTATAAATGCGAATCTTTGATTCTCATTACGATTATAGCAATCAGTTGTCTGCAAATTTAAGAAGCTGAATAGCCAATGTTACGATTTAAGAAGTCGAAAAAAAAGGAATTATACGAATCGTATTTATATTGTAATAAATAAATTTTTAAATATAATTTATCAAATAGCCAATACATCATTAATTACTAATTCATATATAATTTTAATGTAAGTAGTAAATATTTTCACTAATAAGAATAATGTCCTTGACCTTTCTCAGAAAGTTGGATTCTATAACCAAATCTTCATTGGTTATTTGGTTTCTCAATTAATTTTTAAGATTTTTCATGTTGGAAAACGTTTTTTCTCAAATTTATGTCGAGCCATAACTTTTTCAACTTGTTTGAATCCGGCAAGCTCTTCCAGGCATTGATTTTGTGTTGCACTTAGCATCTGATTTAAAAGGAAAGTGTGATTTTCTCTTCCTATATTCTAAATTACAATAGGAATGTATATAAATTATTTAAATATAAGTTTAGTTATTGCATTTCAAAAACTGCTATTTAAATTGCGAACGGTTGTTACCTTAGTTCCTTTGAGAGGATCAATAATAATTGCGTAAGTTCCTTTGACTTGTTGAACGTCTTGAAACCTCTTCAAGAATGCTTCTTCCATCATTAAAATTGTTTTTTCAGAAAAATTCCGATCAATTACAATATTCGTACTATATACTAAAAAAAAATGCAACAATGATCTTTCTCTAGAGTTGGTCTAAAGAATTAGTTTTCTTCCAAATAAATTATTTCTTAAAGAAGCACTACCGCAATTTTTTATTTATCAATATATTAAAAATGTTATTAAAGAGTCAAACTAATATCCTCAAATGCGATTTAAAAAGTTTTTTGCCTACCCCATAAATTGAATAACTAAGCGGCTTCTCTCAGCGTTTATATGCCAAAATAATAATGTGGATTTAGATAATTAAAATATTGTTTCTTTCTTACGTATGTATTCAAATGACTAAGTGAAAGGTCGATTTTTCTTAATTTATTTATTTTTTTAATTTCATCATTCTTGTATAACCATTGTTCAAGAAACAAGTACTTTCTTACAAAGTACTGAGCCCATGGGTACATGGGGTACATGGCCCTCCATGGGTTGTAGCGGTTCAGAAGATACCTTCTATCTATACTTTTTTTGTTGTTTAACTATAGTTGATTGTACTTAGATCTGTGGTAGACAAAACCGATAAATATTATGGTTTAATGATAATTCTCAGTAAAATAAAAAAAGAAAGTAAAAATTATTTATTACAACAGAAAATTTGAGGACTGGATAGATATTGAACAAATAAGTCTTATTTAGTGATAAATACGGAATGTTTTGGCTAAACAGTGAACTATAGAGGCTGGTTAGTTGATCATTGCACTATTCCCTCTTACAATTTATGACGTTATATTTCATTAACCTATACACAAAACAAAGGAGTTTGTTTGAAGGAACTGTACCCAATCAGTTTCTATCAGAGTACAGTTATTTCTTTTTTTATATGGAGTGCATTTTTACCTTAAAAAATTCACTTTATCATAGTCATGTTTTTTTTATTTAGGGTTTATTGACTGCTCTTAGTTTGATCCTATTAAACTTCTGCCATATTGTGTATTTTTTTATTAATATCGTCCAGGTTCCCGGTACAGCAATTATTGAAGGCGGTACCGAATGGAGGGGGAATGTTGATACCTGATTGGCTGAAGAATTCCCCACCTCCTAGTTACCTCCCTCCCTTTGCAACAGCACAGTCCTCTAGCGACGGGCTTTTAGTTACATTCGGATCCTCTTCTCTTCCCACTTGTGGGTAAGTGGCTTGCAATTAAGTCCTCTATTGTTTAGTATTTATTCTTTTTTTTATATATTTACTTAAAAATCCTGGCTATTTGCTGAGCTCTTAAGATAACCAATCCTTGTTTTTTTTATTATTAACTGCCTATTTCCTTTAATATAAGGGAAAATTAAACTGAACGCACATTCAATGGTTTTAATAATATTTCTTGAAAATTCATTTTATCATTTAAAATGTTATTTTCAGTAAATGTCTTCAATATTACTTAGTTCTCATAAATATTGTGATAAATTATTAATGTTTTTCAGCGTTCTTATTGTAATTAAAACAATTTTCAATTATTCATAGATGATTTTCAATATGCTATGCTATTGAAGGTACGCTTCTTATACTTCGGAATCATGACGTGTTTCAATGCCACTGCACCAATGACGGGCGCATACATATTCATTTTTTGTTTTTACCTGATCTTCTATTTCTACAGCTTTTCTATCAATCCTTTTTAATTTTCTTTGATGTTTCCTGTTTGGATACCAGCCGAAGAATCGACTTCATAGAGATCGTTCGAGTCTCTAAAAACTTCGTGATAAGAATTATTATTTACCGCTGGGCCATAAAACTATATCTTAACAGCAATTGACTAAAACTATAAGCCACGTATTTTCTTGACAGTTAGAGATAAAGTTTTTATTCCTTCTCTTTTCGTGGCTAATCAAGGGAAAAACTGAGAATTCTTAAACCACGTGCTGTAGTTAATTGCACTTTTATGTTTTATTTATTGTATTTTTCTTTTGATTTTTGATTTTATAAAGCTATTTAAATTAATAATTAAATTTGATATAATTGATTCCCTTCGACATTACAATCCATCAAATATTTGTCTAATCTGCTTCATTTTTATTTTATAAAAATTAATTTCATTTTCAATGATTGAACATCACGTTTAATACTTTGTTCTCTATATACACTTTTTAAATGTTTAAATTTTTTATATGTAATTATTGTTTTCGTATTATTTTTACATATGAAAGTGTCCTTTCTAAAGACATATGGAACCTATTACAAGAATCATAATTGCGTGAACTATACCTAGAAATTCCTTATCAAGAATGTAAATCCCATATATAAAGTTTGTACTAATGATATCTGCTTACTTTTTTGTGTTTTTTGTTTTACCTATTATTAACTTGATGGAGTAAATATTTTTTATTTCAAATATATTGCCATAATTTAAAATTTAAATTCACAATCACGTCTGTATTTATTTTAGTATTTGTCATGTAAGCTTGCTTAGGAATTTATTGTACTCCCTAGATTTCCACGAACGTTAGTACATGGATTGTGTGAGAAAATATGAATATGCTATTTGTTTAATATTTATTGAGATGAAAAACTCAACTGTCTCTGAGAACCTGTTTCGTTTGAATATAACATCTGTCTATGATTTATTTAAAAAATTTAATCTGTGAGCTAAATAAATTCCATAAATCTATGATATTAACATTTTTTTTCTTACTTCAGCCAGCTTTGCATCTTTACGAAAAAATTTAAAGAAAATCGTAAAAAATTAATGAAAGAAGAATAATGTAAACATTAAATTATATTATTATAAATATTTTTTGTTTATAGGCCTATTAGCCTTATATTTCAATATATTGTTATTTTTCGAAGTCTATTATATATTTTTTAGAATGTAGAATACAATACAAAATATATAACCTTCTCATGACGCTGCAGTAGGCTAATGTACTAATGCAGTTCGGGAGTCAAAAGGTGGTTGGGTTCAAATCCGGCATTCAGTATTTGTCTTTTATTGTTGTCGGTGGTAAGAATTAATTTCCATCTTCCTACTCTGGCTTGTATAGGTTGATAATTACTTGGATAATCCAAACGTAATTAGAGTATATAATGAGATTTGACCCAAACACCCTCTTTTAGGGAAATAATCAATTTATCCATGGATCCACCCACCTTTGTAAGAAACAAAACGAATGATCGGTAACAGTATATGTAATCAATAATATAATTCGTGAACCATGTGTGCTCAATATCCATTATATTTGTTGTTACTGAAAAGTTTTTGCTATAAAAAGCTGATGGGTTATTTTGCAAAAAAATTTTTAAGACTATTTGTGTGCGTGTGTGAGTTTATCGATTTAAATACTTGATGCTATTATCGACCTGAACTATAAAGAATTATCTTAGCATAAATTGTTTTTCAGGATCGTAAATTTTTTTTTGTTTCTAAAAGAACTTGCGAATCTGAATGTTCAATGTCATTGACCTATCTGTCTCTCGGAAGGGTAAAATTTTGATTCAGTCCACATTTTTATTTTTATAATCCGTTCTTAGTTACGAGGAGTGCCCAACTTATCGACTTATATATCTTATTTATGTCAAAAAAGATATCTTTAATCTTTATTTTGTCAATCTTGTGTCTCCTGATATAGACTTAAGAGATGAGTGTTAAACCAATGCAGTATTTCGTTTTTAATTTTTTTAAATGTCTGAAAATCTTGTCGCCTCGATCATTATGGTCGACTATTAAATTTATAAAATTGTTAAGTATCTTAGTATTTCTAGTACCCTACCACGTGTGTTTTTATCGGTAATTTTATGACAAAGTTGCATTACGTAGTAAGTTTATCAGTATCTAGTAGATATATTGCCTCAATTATGTGGTAATAAATTACTTTTTGCAATTAAATTATTTCTAAAAATATTTCCCATGTAAAGAGATATTTAGCTTTTTTTAAAAAAATTCATTAAGTTTTTGTTTAAAAGGAGATCTTGATTAGAGAAGAAAAGGGTTGTATCCAAGAAAGAAAACATATTAATAAGATTAAACTTATTTTTTGGGTTCAGATATTCTAGATCAAATTTGTCATCACTTGATTGGAACCTCTGGACTACTGAAGCCCGAAAATTCAGGCCACAATTTTTAGACTTAAAGAAAATAAATTTTCTTTTTTTGACATCCTATCTCCCCTCAGATTCCACTGTTTTCTGTTTTTAATCAACAGTTATTGCTGTTTTCTCATAGTTCCGAAGTTTTTATTCGACTACTCGTGCTGTGTAACTTTCTGGTACGTTAGTAAAAACAAGATCCCATATTGTACTATTTTTTTCAATCAGTATTATTAAAAAGTAATTTCACTTCCTAATCTTTTAATTTAATTTATTTTTGTTTCCTGTCACTTTCTTTTTTATTTTAGTTTTCATGTTTCCTCACACAAGACTGAAACGACAAGAAACTGCTCGTAGATTCCGATTGCTACAACACTTACTTGACAAACGCTCGAAACTTCCCATTCACTAAAAAAAATTAGTATACACTATGATAATCAGACCAATTTGGACATATGGAATTGAGCTCTGGGGCTCCACCAAACCATCAAATTCTTCCCGCATCCAATCGTTACAATCCAAAATCCTACGTAAAATCCTTGGTGCTCCTTATTACGTCACAAATAAACTCATTCACAAAGACCTTAACATCCCATTCGTTGCAGATTTGACCCAAAACAGATATGCGTCTTTTCATTCCAAACTCCTTAACCATCCTAACCCATTAATTCTTAATCTTTCATCCTTAACAATCCCTGATAATCCTTCAAGGCGTCTGAAAAGAAGATGGCCATGGGACCTTCTAATTTAAATTAATGTTTGAAGTACCACCAACGAGTGGTTCCTTCCCAATATTTTCAAGTTCATATGAAACATACAACATATTTACCTATTGTATTATTTTGAACAGTTGTAAATTACATTAAATAAATAATTTAAAAAAAAAATTTGAAGCTTTCTGGTTTTTTTGAGTTATATTCAATTCGGTCCTTATGGCATGAGAATAAATTTTACTCGAATATCATGATGTTACCTTTTTTTCCCCAGAAAAATACTCCGTACTCTGGATTTCTCTAATAAAATCGGGTTTTCTGACTATGAAATATTTATTATTTGATAACACTTCATCATTTGATTAAATACTGCTTTAACTGTTAAAATTTTTATAAAAAGAAGTTAGGTGCTTACTAGTTACACGAATGAGTATTATGAAAGTTAGTTACAGCAATGTAGTTAGTTATATTTACCCGTACAACCATTGAGTGTTTATAATACTTATAAAAGAAAAAGTCAAAACTAAGGTTGCTTGTATGTTGGAGCATCGATATGGCGCTGTTAGTATCAAAAATAAATATAATAATATAAATTGTATTTATCACTTAACAGGTATTGCATGCAGCTCCAATTTTTATAAAACTTCCCTGTGATGCGTTTACATGTTTTAATATATTCATATAAGCTGTGATTGATCAAAATTTCGACATTCTTGCTCGCTGAATACAAACCACTGTCATAGAATTTTTGTCGATTTCTTATAACGTCTCCTGTGAAAGACTTTATCGGACTAATTATTAATATGATTTTATTTCGAACTCTAATTATTAAAACTTTCACTCACTAATCGGATTCTATTCTAAAATCATGTTCAAATAAATTAATAACAAATTGTTTAATTTAACATAGATTATTTTTCACTCGGTTGAACAATCAGGCATATTTAATTTTTATTTTTAGGCGTTTCTATTGCAAATTAATCCATTTTAATGCTGATTGTTGCATTGATATAAAATTTTCGCTGGAGTAGTTTTATGTTCTTCATCGAATAAATCAGCTATTGTGTTGTATGTTTTAAAATTGCCATATACCTCCATAACCGCACCGATCACATTGTGTCTTTTGTTTAAACAAGAAAACTTCATTTTTATCACCTCCATAAAGATTATATTCAATTCTTTCAATGTACACATAAAGATAACTGTAATGGGTTATTGTTTATTTGAAATAAATAGGCTTGTCAAATCGTTTTGTAGCAATAAAGCGTTTGCTTTTGTGTTTCAACCTTCACTTTTTTTTTCTTGAAAATCATGTACAGATTTGGTGAAGAAGTTTACAGAAAACATGATTATGAACTGCCTATCAACGTTTAAGTGCTCGCAATGTGGTTTTTAAATATTAATTAATTTTTTTAAAAAAATCGTATCGAACTGTGCTTGTGTTATAAAATAAAATATTTTTGGAAATATCTTAGTAGAGAAGCCAAACAATATTTTTAAAGTTAATGCAATTATTAATTCCGATAAAATTACAATTTCGCCTGATATAGGTTCTAATTTACTGAGAGATTGTGCCTCACGTAAGATCCAAGAGAGGCAAAATCTCGAAGTAGTATTTTGAATCATTTTTGATCTTCCAACAATTGTTGATCTTCCTCTTTGTTGTTTGGCAAAGAGAAAATGTTAATCCAACTTACTTTTTTGTTTTGCAACCATCAACTTATACTGATCTTATTCAAGTTATTCTTAGAATTTGAGGTTCGGTTGGATTTAAAACAATTCAATTCCTTATCAACTATCTTATTTAGTCTAGCACTAGAATACGTTATTAAAAATGTGATGAATACCGAAAACGTTTAACTTTAGGTGGTAAAAAGACAGGTGCTTGGGTATGCTGATGATTCGGTATTATTGGGTAAGGACAATAAAATTATAAAACTAAATTCAACTATAGTGATGAACTCTAGGAACTGGTTTTCTTTTAATGGGTGCCGTCTCACGTGGGGATCGCTGGAAATGAACTGGCAGACGTTGCAGCTAAACAAGCACTTGCTCTTCCCGGTCAGGGCGCTGACATTCTGACACCCCAAGAAATAAGTCTTCCGATGAAAAATGAAATATCAGCCAGTTGGCAAGCCATGTGGAATGAAAGCCCGCCAAGCAAATTAAAAAAAACATTAAACTATGGACCACATCAAACCGTTCCAATCGCAGGGAGGAGGTGGCTATTGCCAGATTAAGAATAGGTCATACGAATTTAACTCATGCACATTTGATCAATAAGCAACCACCGCCAAAATGTCAATACCGCATATTTGAAGAATGTAATTTCTATTCCATGTACTTGAATAGATTGGGAGTGGGACCGAGTGTATTGGATGCTCTGAATGATGACCAGAAGAATGTGGAAATGGTTTTCTTAAAAAGAAATGGCCTTTTGAATAAGATTTAAACCCGAAAGTTTGTTATTTCGTTTGTTAAAAACGAAAGTTTGTTATAATTCTAAAACAAGTAATTATTTAAATGTTTTTCGTAATTATTTAAAGAGTATCAAATCTTGAAATAGAATTATAAAGTGCGAAACATGGGCGTTGATGACCTCAGGGTTTTACGCCCTTAAGCCCCAGCCAACAGCAACTCTAGGAACTAAGTCTCGAAATGAATACGGATAAAATGATATATATAGCAAGTTAGCAATAGAACCGGAAGTAATTTCGGAGGAAATACATTTGGTAGATTGTTGAGGAGATAAGAGCGAGATTAAAAGTGGAAAATGCTTGTTATTTTCCAATATCCGAATTGCTTAGCGCGTGCCTTCTGTCTGAACAAAAACTTTGAATTGATGAAACTATTATCCTTCTTACTGTTTTTTATTGATGAAGAGGACACGGTCTTCATCCATAGGGAAGAAAAGCGCCTTAAGATTTTTGAAAATAAAGTATTATGTAAAATATTCGAACCGAAAAAGGATTAGTCAACGGGACAATATAGATACCTGCACTACGCTGAAGTGAGAGAACTGCATCCGGCAAATATAATTGCGGCGAATAAGGTTGTGTGTCTTAGTAACAAACGGATCCCTAAAATGTTAATCAAGACTGAACCGACGAGTAAACGTCCGAGCGGTAGACCTAAACGTAGATGGGAGGATTGCGTTAAGAATGATTAAGTACATTTGGGTTTGGAGGGACGTCATTGGGCAGATGGATGTAGAGAACGGTTGGTGGTGTCAACATCGAACATTCAGCTTGTTTAAGACTTTAATATTTTTATTACTACCATCAATATTGTTAGCTATGTTAACCTTCGATGAATTTCTTATATTGGATTATTGTCTAACCAAAAGGAGGGTTAACCAAATGTAGGGATTTCTTATCCTAACAGAACGATTTGTTTTTTTTCAAGTTTGGCGTGAATGTTTTTGAAATAATTTGAGCTCTATACTGAAAATAATTGTATTAAATGAGTTAAGTCTATCCATCTATAGCTTTTTAACCGTTTCTAAGTGATCTGCTCAACGGATTTCTCAAATCTCTTAAAATAACCCGCGAATTTTTTGAAACAATTTTAGTTTAGTATACTGAAGAATATTTATATTAGTACTATTGTTTTT
>NW_027108063.1:24456-25207 GCF_000696795.3 Halyomorpha halys | reverse complement strand
AAGAGGAAGGATTCCTAGAAACATGTTTTCCAAGTTTGTTATAAATTGTCGTATCTATATCTTGTAATTATATGTAATTTATATATACCCGATCACGGATTGATTAGTATGCTGTGTAATGTAGAAACCCGATGTATTTGGGCAGCATGGATGAATAAAGTATTTCTCTCTCTCATAACCTCCTTAATGACAGTTTTCCCCGAGGCTGCCACTGGCCTTTGAACCATTGTGTCCAGAGAAGGCGTGTTTCATGGTTTCTATTGTCAATCTTGAACGTGGCTTTAATATAAATTGGTCATTAAATGTTAGAGGGACATATTTTCTATTATAGAGGATATTAAAGTATTAAAACTAAGATATTGTACGTACATACCTATAGAAATATAAATGTTGTGATTTCTAGAATAAGGGTGTTACATGTTAAAGTTCAGTAAGTAATTTACTATTACAATACATTGAATGGCTTCATTAATTTGGATCAACACATTTTGGTTTACTTACTACAACCATATTAAAATTAAAATAATATATTGTATGTTAGACCTTTGTTGTAAACTCTGTCTTTGTTGTAAACTCATTCTCATTACAACACAAAAATCCACAATCACATTCCAATTTAAAACGGATTCAAATGTATATATACACATTGTATGTTCTATTCCTTCTCTTTTCGTGGCTAATCAAGGGAAAAACTGAGAATTCTTAAACCACGTGCTGTAGTTAATTGCACTTTTATGTTTTATTTATTGTA
>NW_027108063.1:18518-24326 GCF_000696795.3 Halyomorpha halys | reverse complement strand
AACTAAAATAGCTGACAACTATGTAATTTCTGACGTTTCGCACTACTTTGTGGAGCTTTATCAAGGCTGCTTAAGTTGGTAGCTTAAGAGACTTTGATCTGTTGTCAAAACCTATAGTCTCTAAAGCTATCTACTTGAACAGCCCAGATAAAGCTCTATAAAGTCGGACGAAACATCAGAAAAAAGATAGTTTTTCGCTATTTTTTGTTTTCTTTTGAACGCAACCCTGACCATCTTCTTCATAATTTAATTTTTAAAAAAACCTACGAAATACGCTCTCACCATCATTCATTGATGACGTTTCGATATTCATTATAATGATGTTTAGTTTCCCATCATTTTGATGAATATTAAAATGAAAAATGGTTATAAAAAACTATATTCATATTGAAAATATATTGCCTTGCTGACCTGAAACCAATTTGTTATTTTCTATAGAGCTTTAGATAATTGGTTTGGTTATTTCTTTTTAGCCATTCTTTCTTAAAGTGAATGAGCAATTAAATAAGCAAATATGAGTATAAAAAATCAAAAGTAAGTATCATCTTTTAATAAAAAATTAATAAATCATCTAACATCAACATTTGTATTGATTCATTTGGAAAAAGTAAACAAAAAAAAATCTGTTTCACTCATTATCGGTTTAGTACCGACACTCCCTGCGCCCATAAGAGGTTCTAGGAAAGCTTTCCTTCTGAAGTATCTCAACTCAGTGAATGAGAACATTCGTACCAAGTTTTATCAGTATCAGTCCAAACCTGTGATGAACCCTATTCTTAGGAAGCTAAATCACCATTTTAGCATTTTTTTGTTTTTGTTAGGCAATAAATATATCTTATAGTGGTACTCAAAATCGACTCCCCTTTTAATCCATAAAGATTTTAATTGGCCTTTGAGAAATATATATATACGAAAGATCTTCTGTAATCCTTCAAAAGTTCAAAAAGAAGAGGAAGGATTCCTAGAAACATGTTTTCCAAGTTTGTTATAAATTGTCGTATCTATATCTTGTAATTATATGTAATTTATATATACCCGATCAAAGATTGATTAGTAAGCTGTATAATGTAGAAACCCGATATATTTGGGCATCATGGATGAATAAAGTATTTCTCTCTCTCTACAAGTTCTCTTTAGGGCCCAATTGATCACTTTCAGTGAATGGCCAAAGTTGATGGAATTAAGACGTAGATTTTTTTGTGGCTATGTCTATAAGATTAGTGGCTAAATAGCTATAAGTAAAATCATTTTTAATAATTAATTATTTTTCTAAATATTTTGTAATTTAAAAATTATTTAATTGAAACATTACCCCGAATTCAGTAAGGGTTTTGATAAAAAAAAAACACTAAATGTTTTGAAACTTATGGTTCCATCCGCAAATGATGTGAAATGTAAAATTGCCCGTAAAGAACTGTTCTACTACGATCTCATGAAAAAAAAAATTTCATATTCAATGCATTGAACCATAAGTGCTCTTAGTTTACGTTTTACCAAAAATTTTCAGTGTATGGATTTACCTAAAAGTATTTAATTTAGAAATGGAATAAATGGTGCCGTTTACTTGTGTTAACTGTTTCATCGTTAACCATCTTTTTCAGTAATTTCAGCATTATCAGTTGATTTTGAGTGTTTCTTCTGGTATGGTCCTATTCGATCACTATTTCGCACAAAAGCTATGGAACAACAGAATTTCATAAACATTAAGACTCTTCTCATAATGAATTTATCACATTCTTTCATTTCAATGTGATAAATGACAAAAGAAATTATTTTTTAAATTCGGTTATTTGAAATATATTCTGTAATTTTTTATTGCGAATAGCTTCCCATAACTTGCTTTAGAAATGACTGTTATAAATTTAGTTTTAAAATATTTGTTTAGGATTATAAAATTCAAAGAACGCCCACTACAGCAATATTACAACTTGAAAACCTCCTTAATATATAGACCATTAAAGAAGAAGGAAACAGTGCAGAATCAAAATATATATTGGTACATATAAATTCATGCTAAAAACCATAAATTCAGAAATGGGGGTTATGAAAAAATAAATAAATAAAAAGTTTAGCAATTGCCAGACGACGTTCCAATAAGCACGTTACAATTACGTTCCAATAATCACTGGCGTTAGCTACATGTTCTAACTACCTTAATTGGATCCTCCAACTAACCCTAAAATGTCAGAAGGCAATCCAAGGCAATATTTCACTGGTATACATTTAGCATTTCCCTGTAATATGTATGTATGTATTAAATGAATATACAGGAGGTTGCGAAAAATAAAAACGTTTAGCAATCACTCCGAACTATGAAGGTAGATTATGAAAAAAAAAATGTATATCTGGTTTGAATTCAATAAAGTTAAATAAATTTTACTTTAATGATTAATTAATTAATTTAGATTTAATTACTAGAATGAATTATCGTATCTATGTTTGGTATTGCACATAGATATTGTGCAATATTATTTATTCCTATTCCACTGACTGTGATTAATTAAAATAATCAGTCAAGTTTTGGATTTTTTATTTATTTATTTATTGATATTTAAAACTGTATAAAAAATACAACCAGTAAATTTGGTCATAATGACATACTGATATGATACAGGGGATGTAGAGAAACTACCCAGTAGTAGAACTCTAAAAACAGTTTACAATATAAGGCCACGAGGCCATCTTCTTTTCAGGCGCCTCGGAGGATTGCCAGGAATGGAAGAGGAAGCAAGGTTAGAAACTAGTGGGTTTGGGGGTTAGGGAGTTTATTATGGAAGGAATAATATCGGGTTCGGGCTAGATCGGTTACATAAGGAGTATTTAGGTCTTTATGGATGGTTTTATTAGTAACAAAATAAGGAGCATTGAGGATTTTACGAAGGATTTTGGATTGTAAAGATTGGATACGAGAGGAATTCGAAGGTTTAGTGGAGCCCCAATAGTTTTGGATTGAAGATATTTATCATCCACTGTCATTAAACATGTTTGTTTACGTTGTTGGCCTTTGGTCGTACTAAAAATCACCAAGAGTAGTTCCAAAAATTCTTTTTCTGATATTTGTATCTGAACCAACATTCTCTTTTGTTTGTTGGTTTAGCTCTGTTTTAAATAATGAAACTTTGATTTCACTTTATATGAATAATGATTCTATGGGTTTATTTTATTCTGGCAGTTTAACTGTTGAAGACATCAGTTTTCTTTCTTCAATACTTTGGGTTTGATTTTGGAACGGGCTTGATCAGGTGTTATCCAACTGAATGTTTCCCTGATCTGGCAGACGGATAGTCAGCCTGCGGGTAGGTTATCTCCCAGCCTAACCCTAAGTAAACTATAGATAACGAGTTCCCTGTGTGGGTGTGTTCTATTTGGGTTCTAACCTAAACCTCTCTTAGGAAATATTGGTTTGAATGATTACCAGAACTTAAGTTATTACCTCATTTTTTATGATATATTAAATCCATCACATCTCTGTGTAATAAATTCTCACTGAGCTGTAGTAATTGTTCTGTTGACATAATTCTTAGGGGAGTTGAAGATATACGTTATAAAAGTCTAATATCTCAATGTTATCGTCATTCCAACGTTTCCAAGTTGTAGAAACTAGAACTATGTTCCGTATTTTAAGTTAAATCTTTCCATTTTTTTTCAATAGTTGCCACATTATATTTTGTGGAGCACGTAATTCTAAACGGAATCTTCGCATTTTTTTTTTTAAATTAGTCAATACTTATTAATAATAACTCCAAAACTATTTACTTGAGAGAAAAATTGTCATATTTTTTTTTAGCTCGATATAATTTACTTCAATTTAAAACCAAAAGAAGTTCTTCATGTGATGTCCGTTTTCTCCAAAAGTAAAAAGAATTCATAATTTTTTATAATTTTATGAAATATAAAATCTTCGCATTTGTTATTAAATAATTCCAAAACTATATTCGTTACATAATATCTTGTTTAATAGTACAAAATATCCTAATTTAAAGTCGAAAACATTAGCTACAATTTAAAACCAAAATGAGCGTTTATTGACCAACAGAAAAAATGTCAAAAGAATTTGTAACTGTCTTGTGAAGTATCGTAAAAAAAGATTCGTTCTATGTGAACAGAATAAAATAAATTTAAAGTAAATTCTATTTCAACTCGTCAATATTATTCTACAAGTCAGTATATTTCACAAGTATCAATGTTATTACAATAATATACTGAAAAGTCAATGTTATAACAAGCCTGTATATTGACGAAAATTGACTCAATAATATTGTCCGTATAAAGAGCCCTTGAGAGAATTTTTATGCTCAATTCGAAAGCTTAGACATACACGAATGTAGCTACTACTAACAAATGTTTTGGGATTGCTATAAACTCTGGAATGGTCCTCTTAAATTTGGTAAATTACCATAAACATTTATAAGCGAAATTATTTCATACATATAACCCGTATATATATATATCGAAAATAATAACAGTATAGGATAAATAAATAATAGGAAAAATGATAAATAAATAAAATACTTTAAATAAATGACGTTGATTATTAAAAACATTGTACGCTATTAGTTAAACAAGAATACAACTAAGCAGACTCCAAGTCCTTCAAGTAAACAATATAATTGTGTATGTAAGAAATCTGGCTCTATACAATAAATACAGATAAATTCCTTCAATCTGCCTCTTTGAAAATACAAAAAAAGGAAAAAGAAAGTATTTTCAAAATTGTATTGACTGCTTAGACATTATTTACCTGTTTCAGATATAAGTAACTTTATTTACGTTTATTTAAGATATAAGTAACCTTATTTATGTGCTTAAGATATAAATAATCTGAGTGAATATTGAAACATACGTCTTATATTTTAACGACACCTACTTGACAAACGCTCTCAACCTCCCATTCACTACAAAAAATTCTTATCATTATAATAATCAGACCAATTTGGACTTATGGAATTGTTCTCTGGGGCTCTAAATTTCCTACAAAACCATTAAATTCCTCCCGCATCCAATCCAAAATCCTACGTAAAATCCTTGATGCTCCTTATTACGTTACAAATAAACTCATCCACAAAGACCTTCACATTCCATTCGTTGCAGATTTGGTCCAAAACAGATATGCGTCTTTTCATTCCAAAATCCTTACCCATCCTAAACTATTAGTTTTTAATCTTTTATCCTTAACAATCCCTTACAATCCTCCGAGGCGTCTGCAAAGAAGATGGCCACGGAACCTTCTAATTTAAATTAATGCTTGAAGAATGGGTGGTTTCTTCCCAGTATTTTCAGGTATTTCAAGTTCCACATATTTACTTATTATTTTGTACAGTTGTAAATTTTAATAAATATATTTTAATGAACATAATATGAAATGGCTTAGTTTGTCACAAATAAAATCATACATAAAGACCTTAATGTTCCATATGTAACCGATCTAGCCCGAATCAGATTTCCATCATAAACTCCCTAACCACCCAAACCCAATAGTTTCTAACCTTGCTTCCTCTTCGATTCCTGACAATCCTTAGAGGAGCCTGAAAATAAAATGGCCACGAGACCTGCTAATGTAAAACCTCATTAGAGTTCTACCAATGCATAGTTTTTCTACATGTCTGTAGACCACTCCATTATAACTGAGATTAAATTTACTAAATGTATTATACTGTAAAGTTGTCAATAGCAATAAATAAATAAATTAAAAAAAAATTTAAATGGGTTCTTGCCATGCAAGATTAGAGGTGTAAATTATGGGGAAATTGCTATTTATAAACTATAATATAAAGTAATATCTATCCAATAGAATATTGGAATTTTCCC
>NW_027108063.1:12171-17933 GCF_000696795.3 Halyomorpha halys | reverse complement strand
GGTAATGAAGGAGAAGCCAGTTTAGAAACAAGTGGGTTTGGGTGGTTGGGAACTTTATTATGTGAGGATTGATATCGCCAAGATATGGAACATTGAGATGGATGACTTGATTTGTGACAAAGTAAGGAGCATTAAGGATTTTAAGTTTAAACCGTTTGTCTAGTAAATGTTATAATAGTCGGAATCGACGAGCAGTTTCCTGTCTTTTGTAAGGATTCCATGTCAGTCTTTTGTCCAGGTGTAGTAAATTTTATATTTAATCTAATATTTCGGTATATTTAAACTATGATTTTATCCGGTTTTATCATCCATGCCTTTGCTTTACTGTAGAACTAAAAAATAATCATTCCCTTTCTTTTCTTGACTTCCTCATCATAAGGAACCCAAACTACACCATATCCTTTGACTGGCACAGTAAAGTAATTTAGCGAGTCTTTAAACCTACCTTTCTCAGCACTCTTACCATTAAAAAATTAACGTAGCATAAAACCTTATCGACTGTTGCATTTCCCTCTTTAATTCTCATTTCCATGGTACTAACATACACCGTATTAAACTGACACTCTTAACTTTCCCTCCCATTGCATTCATAACTACGATAATCGTATCTCCTCTTCATCTAATTCTTCACTAACCCTCTCTATCTCCTTATACAGGCCAATACCATACATCCCCTCTCTCAGATAACAAACAAAAATAATATTTAGGTAAATTTATATGATTTGAGAATTATTACTACATTCTCAACTACCTACGGTAGAATATGATAGGTAATTTATCGATATTATTGTTCAATATTTAATATAAAGTTTTAAGATCTAATATTAAGTCTGCCCACTACATCCAGAAATTTTTTTTTTTTTTTTTATATGAAAAACATCAGTTATTTATAATCGTATTTACTGTAATTGGTTTCATAAAATGTTACTCGAAATTCGATATAGTATATATTTGTCAACTATTGTCTGACGATGGAAACCATGTTTTGTGATCCCATTCAAGGATATTTGAAGAGAAACGTGACAAATTGGAACCCTTCTATAAGGTATTTTTCTCCCCTCTGAAATTATATTAAAATGAGAAGAAGAGGTAGCTCACAAACTGAATGACCTCATTTAGTGACACTAATACAATTTAGAAAAATTGGGTTTGACTTCACGGTCGTAGTGGGAAGGGCATCAACTTTAGACAAATATTATCATTTTTAAAAATTTTACTTTTTGACAGCTTTTCAGATTCTATCATACACCTTTTGGACATTATTAAATCACGACTAATTGGGGTCCACTCTTCTAACAATTTTTGTGAAACCCTGTGTATAGATAATTTTCATTTTGGTTCTGGAATATATAAAATGAAGAAGTGTCTTCTGTTGAGTCCAGTAAGGACGCTGGCCGTGCTGGCGTCTCCAGAGTGAGGTTGCCAGATGATTACGTAGCTTCCTGGAACGATAGATCTGGCTCCTTCAGATAAGCGGTAACTCTCAAGCAATTCACTCTCGAGCTCACGCTCTTTTAGAAGATCATATATGTCAAGGAGCTCCTGGAATTCATATTTAGCTATTTAGAATTTGGAAAAGAGCTATCTATATTTTCCTATAATTTTTATAACAGAAAAGCATTAAACCCTATAAGCATTAATTATTTTTCAATTCAAAGTGAGTGTGGTTATGAAGTGAAATTAGATAGGACTCAATATTTGTTATTCTGTAAATAAGATGATGCATTTTATATTCAATGTTGAACAAAATAAAAATTTTAAGAGATTCATGTTTAAAGAATTGTTGTACTAATGCACCTATCGCCCAATCCATTCCATATTTTCAATGATAAAATATTACGTTAAATAAACTTGAGAGATGCTATAAAGGATGCCCAAATCTCTTCATGAAGTAGGTTCCTTTTTAAAGTTTAGCTGCTTTCTTTACGTTGGTAGAAGTGTCCTATTTGGAGTAAATAATAGTTTATAATTGGTTTCAGATGGAAGTTATAGTCATACAAAATTAGCAACTCACTCCTGCAAAGTATTTATTTTCTGAAGAATATTAAATGGTATCAAAAGACAAAGTTATTTAAATATTCATAGTAATAAAGGGAATGCGTTTTGTTGCATCGTCAGACAACCTGAAGAGGCAATATTAAAAACCGATAAAGTTTTCCCTACCACTGTATAGATATTAATACCAATATTGCTTAGTTATTGAACAAAATTGCATAAATATCATGTGGTGATATAGTCTGTTATGAAGAGATGCACTCATACTTGTATATATAAGGTTTATGATCGTCAAATATGATATTAAACAATTCAATATTGTTACTTACAATGAGGCATTTTTGTACTATCTACTAAAATATAAAACAAAACTAATACCGTAGAATTAAAATAAATTATCATAGTTTGGTGTATACTTCGTTCAGAATCTTTTTAAAAATAATGTACGTTGGAAAATTGTTTAGTTTTACAACGATTTTTGATTTTAGAAATTTCTTCTTACTACCAACAAATCAAACGAATTGAAAGGATTATTTTAATGAAAAGAACTGTGATGTGTCTTGAATATTCTAGCAAATTATTGCCTATATAGCAATAGGAAATTATCATCACTACAGCTGTAAAAGGATAGACTGAATACAATAAAGATAAATGAACAGGGAAAGAAAACAATAGAAAAAGTCTATTAAGAAGGACAAAGATTGTGATAATAAAGTAAAACGAGGTGTTAAATGTATCAGGTTTGGTAACGAATCTGTTTGAGGGTTTATTGATGGATGGAAAGTTTCAAGAGATTACAGAAGACCATGCAAATTATACTGCTTGTAGCACAAACGTAAACGGAATAAAAAAAATTGTTTTTCCAATTTGAATATCATGATGAAAAAATTCACCTTTTCCGAAAAAAAAATCAGGTATTACAAATAAATTAATTATTTTCTTTTGTATCTTTTATTGTTATTTAGTGGTGTTTGAGTAATTTGTAATAAAGATGAATTAAACTACCAGCTCCTATTGTCACTTGGTGACACAACTTAGAGAGTATAAAACGTAAATGGATATCTTTAGCCACTCCAGTGCACTTAGATAGCTTCATTTGAACTATTAGTTAAACGTCCAATATATAAGAACTGGTATGTTGCCAAAATCTAACTTATTATAATCACTTTGTAAAAAACTGTTTTAGATTTTAATAACTTGCTTGATTTACACTTTTCTCTACTCTAATTACAGAACGAAAAAGATAAGTAAAAAAAACTAAATTTGCATTTTATTTCAGTTGAATATACGTTTCTCTAAATGTATGTCTATTTAGAAAAATTAGTGTAAATTATAGCCATGATCCAAATTCAATATTGCGTGTTAACGCCTATTGTTAGTAAGTTACTCCCATGCCAAAACCATTGAACATTTCTTTTTTTTTAATTATTGCCATAATTCACATTTCTATATTTTGTGCCAGTGCCCTACTGTTATACTGTTACCAGATAACTCCCATGCCAAAATCACTAAAAATTTTGTTTTTAAATTATAGCCATAATCCACATTTCAATATTGTGTGTCAGTGCCTATCATTACCAGGTGACTCCCATGCCAATTCCATTAAAAAAAAAATTGTATTGTAAAATTCACATTTTTGTGTAATTTAGGTTCACAACATACTCAGAAAGAAACGGGAGGTAACAAAATATAATGTATAATAACCTTATAATACTATTAGTCTTGTAGCTTTTACTTCTCTTAATTTCACTAACTTGTGAATTGCACATTTATAATTTTTATTTGCCATAGCATTACTAATCCTAAAAAAATAAGTATTAGTGTTAGTACTTTATAGTTGGTATACATCTGTTTATGAACTTTCATCTTCATTATGAAACAGGATAGTAGATAACTGCAGACGACCCATAAAAAGGGGTGACGCGAAATGAAACAGACGTTCAAAGTGTTTAATAATGATTTCAGTACTTCACATATCTCTTTGTCGATAAAACATATCCTCCATGACGTTACAAAAGATCTTATGTGTGTTTATGTGAATGTTGACATAATTCTATCTTTAATATTTATATCAATACTTTTAAAATAAAGCTATAAAACAAAAAATTGAAATAGTGGTGATAATTAAATTTTGGTTTTATACTTTATTATTTTTTAGTAAAACCAGCGATTTTTTTAATCCAGAAATGATTATAAGACATCTTTTCGCTGGTTCTGTACTGTATGTAACATTGGTTTTTTTGTTCAGTAAAAATTTATTATCTTTTATATACATGATGTCCTATTATACAGGTCCACCCACCATCCTCCCTAAATTTACACAATGTATCGAATTTTTATTTCATTTTAGGTTTTACTTACAATTTTAGGAATTTCATTTAATTTTTGTTTTGTTTTTTGATTGTCGCTGGATCATATGAGAGGCATGCTGTAGTCTAGCTTTTGAATGTTTGGTTGATTTTCTAACCTTCTCTCTTCTCCAGTGCGTCTGATTCGCTAAACAACCGAATGGGGAACATTTTTGTTTAACTAATTCTGATCGTGAATCACTGTTCTTATAGGGCTCTTTTTTTTTATTGTTTTGTTTGAAAACTATTAACTTTCTTTTACTGTTATTTATTATCGACTGTGTGGAAACGGTGCAGAAAAAAAAAGAAACACTACACAGCAAATTATATTTTCCTCACCGTTTACACTCAAATCGTCAGACCGTAATAAATTGTTTTCGGTTTTTGATGGTTGAAGGCATTAAGGATGTTTCGGATCATAAACGTTAATATAAATCAATATGACATGAATATTCCTTAATATTAATTCTTTATAAAATCTGACTAACTATCGGAATCCGTTTAAAAATTACCCTGTTATATAAAAATTTCAGAATTAGGCGCGCAAGTGAAGAACTTGAAAAATTTAGAAAATTTCCTCAAAAAATGTACCAGATGCCACTGTCATGACCTGGCAGAAATTAAATCACTGTGACTTGAATTTAATAAAAAAGGTAACGTTTTTTCTCTTTATTTCCTTGTATACTTCAAATTGTTTTACTTATCGCTCTGAAAATTGTATTGTGGATCCCATCCATAGAAGCGCAAGTAAGCTTTGCTATCTGCTTTTCTCAGCACTTGCGTAAGCAAAATCAAACGGACATAATGTACAGTTATATTGTTTGAAATCTGTCTCGTCTATAGTACAGTTGATTTAGATTTGTTTTTATTATGTCATTTTTCTTTTCGTTTCTTCGTAACATTGTGACTATAATAGTTTGATTTATTCGCTTGATATATCTGTTCAATATAATATATTAATTTAAGTTTCCTCATTTCATGGTAACGTTTTGAAATATTGAAGTGAAATTATATTCTTTTGCTTCGTCATTAAAGTATACACATATCTCTAATTCAAGGTTGGTATTCTTTATGTTGCAGAAATACTGACCGATAAATTGCCTTAGATAACACTACGGGAATTCTATTTATTACATCTAATCCTATTTATTTTGCGAATTATAGGCCATGCATTAAGTCCATAAAATTTGGACTTTAACTCTCGGTCCAAGAGTTGTCGCTCTCTTCATAACATCTGAGGGGGCAGATATTTTTCTCTTGGAAATGCTGTTTATGACTATTTTAATTTTATCATTTGTGGATAATTAAAGCTATTCTTAACTTTGCATAGAAATACATTGTAGCAAATTATAATATCTATTATAATCAAATAGGAATCAAAAACTGGTACAATTTAAGACTATAATCGTCGAAGAAAAA
>NW_027108063.1:0-10675 GCF_000696795.3 Halyomorpha halys | reverse complement strand
TATTACGTCAATAATCAATTTAGGTAGTCCCTCATTCAATTAATAATAAAAAATAGTAATTATAATAAAAATTAAAAAGTTTTTCTCTTTAATTAAATCCCATTGCTAAACTACTACAGGTCTTCTTAAAGAGGGCTGACTGATATACTATCTTTACGTTTTTAGAAATATTTTAAATTGAAGTTTTGTAATTAATTTCTATTGAAATTCTCAAAATTCCACATAAACCTTTCCAACCATCCTAATCCTTTGGGTCAAACCTTATCTAGTTCCACCCATCCCTACAGCCCACCTAGAAGGTTGAAACGGCAGTAATAAAAATGGACAATTGGAATTCTGGCTGTGGTCAGATTCTCCACTCAAGTTGAGTATTAGCGGCTTTAGCGCACTTGCTCTGCCTCCACTGACTCGGCGAGAGAGATGCGCTGGGATCTTTTGAGCTCTGCTCTACCCCTTACACGTGGGGGATAGAGTGGGCTCAGGGATCCTCAGGTCGATTGTGTAAATATTGTATATTAGAGTGTAAATGTGACTGGAGACTATATTATTTTATCATTATGTTATTTTATTTATTTATTTTTCATACAGATAGTTTGATTATGTTCATTTTGTTTATTCTTTTGTTTGTATATATTTTAAGAGTTTTTTATTTATTTATTTATTTATTTTTTTTATTTTACTATGTATGAGATCATTCATCACTATTACCTATTGCCCACAACTGTGTGGCAGATTGTAATATCTATCAATAAATAAAAAGTATTATTAAAAAAAAAAAATTCCTATTGAAGGTTCAAGAATATCTTGTTTTAGAAATGAACTCTTCTTGTGGGGAGAGATCCCATCTCTCTATCTAGTGTGAGTAATTGAGTTTTTTATCAAATAATAACTGTTATTTTTAACATTGTAGCTTACAGTTTTTAGTGTATTGCAATTAAATTGTTTTATACTTTAGGAACTATGATAGCATTGAAAAAAAAAATAGAGTAATTTCTTTATATTCGTTTAATATTTCATTCCAAATTAAACATCGTGGTCTTATCGTTGATGGTTATGACGTTAAAGAGATATTCTCAATAATCCCTTGGTATTGGAATCCTTGCTTAATCCTATCTGTATAACAAATAACCGCAAAATATGATGTATTGCTATTTTTTATTTCATTATATTGCGATTCACGTATTAGCTATAAATTTCAAACTGCTCTTAAAGTCTCATTTTATGATAAGCGGATTGTTTGGTTGAAATAGTTCTTTTCGAATAAAGATTTGTTTTTTGTTTTTTTTTTTTTTTTGCTTTATTTGTAATTTTTTTTCTAATATATTTGTTAGCATAAATTTCTTCAGTTGATGTGCTCCCATGATATGTTAAATTCATTATAAATGCTTCTAATCAGAACCTGAGACGCCTTGATAAAATGAAATCACTACACCTCAGCACTTATCATATACCCTATCACTATAAAGAAATAGTTCCATAATTATGTTTTCAAAAACATTATTTTATAAGAGAGTAACTGGACTGAACAACGGTTTGTGTATCTCGATATCAAAGACTACGTGTTATGATTCACTGATAATTATAGCACTAATTTCTTATCATAAACACAATGATTCAGATCTTAAGTGGATATCTTTCGCTAACTTTTTTTTTTTTAATAGATAACGCTATATTTTAACATCGTGGTGTCATTTCTTTCCTTTTTATATTAAATTCGTTTTTGATTGTGTCTAAGCTTTCCTGATCTTTCTTATTCGTTCTATGATATAATGACTCCGTGGTTTGGAATAGCTATTAATTACAAAATATTATAGAAGCTTTGAGAATACTTCAAGGTTTATTCGACATAATTTAGTTTTGACATTATCAACAACAAAAGGGTCTATAAATGAGCCCCGTTTTCATATGATTCGAAAAGACAATTATACAATAAACATTCTGATAATTGTTCTTATATCATATTTTCTTGTTAATATAATTTATTAGTTACTAAATAAAATATTTAATTAGTTTATTAATTTTTTTTTTAGAGTAGATACTTAAATTAAAACATAAATTTCTTTTGATCCTTTTATTTTACTTTCTTAATTCTTCTCCTCTCAGAATTTATGTATCCAAGTTTTTTAAAAAATTTAAACTGTTATTTCATCCACTTAAACTTTTTAATTCTATTAATTCTATTAACTAGTAACAGGTAGGCTTTGTTAATAAATAATGTGCTAACAAATAAGTTAATAAATATTTTAAGTGAATGAAATAAGAGTATAAATGTTTATGAATTTTCTTGCTATAGATAAAATTCTAAAACTTGTATTCATAAATTTTTATTACTATTATTCACTTTATAATTTCATTCAATTATTTTTATTATTATTATTTTTTTTACATTTTCATGTTTGGTGAATTGAATTGTTAGTTTTACCGCTTGAGATTAAATCGTTGTAGCTTCCACAGCGCCCTAATTATAAAAAGTTTAACTTATAAATTTCATTTATGTCAATCATTTCTGTATGTTATGTTGTGTTTAAATTAAAAGTTATCTCATTATACGAACAATCAATTTCTGTATAATTACACATTTGTTTATCTCGTTAGGTTGACATCATTTTGTATTTATTTATTTAATGTCGTAATGAAGATTACATCAATTTTTTTTATATATTAATAGGAAAATATTGTAACATCTTAATAATAATTAAAATATTTATTTATCCTGATATATTATGGTTCTTTAATATAATATAATATACAAACATGAGGTTTAAGGACTTTTGAGAAAAATTACTTTGTCTTACTCATTTACAGTTTAATAAAGTTGAATGAAAACAATTTCCGTCCTCGAAATAAAATTATTCCATGAATAATAAACGAATTTATATTACATAACCTTAGTTAAGTGAATGAATTTATTTTAATAACAATATGGGAATAATTTTTCTTCAAGTATATACAACTCAGGGATTTTGCAATTGGAAAGTAATTTTCGCTTAAAAATAAAATAATCTCATTTCCAAAATATTTTTTTTTTTTTTTTTTTTTAACTTTTTACTTCTTTGCTATTGTTTAAAAAATACTAGTAACTGCTGGCGATAAGAATCAAATTAAAAAAAACTGGATACAAAATTATTCTGTAAATTAGCTTCTTTCGTACTGGAACCAAGTGCCACTCAGCAATGCATTATATTATTAATTTTATTCATAAAAAATAAAAATAAACATGTAAATAAAAACTGTGACCTAAACATGGAATGGGTGGGGATGGGAAATAGTCCCATCCTTCGTGAATTGTTAGCATGACTATTATTGTATAACAGTTTTCTAATCGTAGTAAATATTGGAGCTGAATTTTGTCGATTAAAAAGTTTAGATATCTTTTATTTGAGTTAGGATCAAATTTATCTGAAAGTAATTCTGGTTTTGATAAGGAGTTGTCTTTTTGTTAAAGTCAGGCTATTAATCAGTATTTCTTCACCTTGGGATGTTTTTAAGTTTTGAAATATTTGAGCTGTATGAAGTTGTACATTATGATTTCTAATTATACCTGTTTGTGTAGTATCTATTTGGTTATTCGATAGTGTATTAATAAATATTTCATGAAATTATATTATTTTTAATCAATTGAGACGAATTTTTATTTTGTTCGAACACAAAATATTTGTGTGTATATGTTTATTAACTTTAGAGCATATGTTGTTGTTGTTGTTAACTCTAATTGAGTGTTTGTTTTTGTGTTTTTTTTTGTGCCTATGATTTTATTTTAATTACTTTTTATATTAAAATTTAATTGAAATGATTAGGTCTGTCTGATAGACGGTTTAGATATTTAATAGAAAAAAGAGAAAGTTTTTTTTATGTAATTAATAATTATTCTAGTTTTATACACCAGTTACTTTTATATATTTTATTTTAATGGGAATTGTAAATAATTAATGAATAAGTTCATTATTTTATATTTTGATCGGAATAGTAAATTATTCAGTATAATCTCAGCAATCCGAACTTCGATACACCGAAAACTTTCGTTACGTTTTTTGAGAAAACTCAGCGGGCAATAAGATTTTTTATTTCAAATAAAAGAGCACAGGATGCTATTGTTGCTGCAAGATGCCTTTTTTTTTTGAAATTGTTAACTTCCGTCTAGGAGAAGTAGTAAAAAAGGTTCTGCAGAAGTCTCAGCAAAAGATAAAATGATAAAATTAACCGACTTCTTTAAAAAATATAAACTTTCCAAAACTTCAAACTGTCAAATTTCCAACAAGATATGTAAAAATAAATATTTACACTCATATTGTTGAATATATAATGTATTGCATATTTTATACTACTACACTCTATTACTATATTTGATACTATTTATTATGTTACTTTGTTTTTTTTTTTTTTTTTGTTATCCTCTTCCAGGCTATTTCTGATGTACGAAAGTTCATCCTATAGATTACCACTCGATTCTAAGCTGTGGGAAGATGTAGTTTTCATTCAATAGGGGTATTCATGATCTTTAGTTTAACATGTTAAATGGAGAAATATTTCCTTCTTTTACCAAGTTAAAACGATATAACATGTAACATGCCTGAGAGTCAGTTACTAGATCTGTTAAAATGGAGAATGACGCCACGAAACCGAACAGCTGAGCTCGTCACCGTTTTATTTATTGTCGTGTTAGGTTACTTACTAGTAGTTTGTGTTTTTTTTTCTTTTGTCTTGAGTTTTGGACTTTTTAAAAATATAATCAGTAGCAAAACTTTTACACTTCTACTATTCACTTATTTTAGGCATGTGTTTTTTTTTCTTTTGTCTCGTGTTTTGGACTTTTTTAAAAAATATAATCAGTAGCCAAACTTTTACACTTCTACTTTTCACTTATTTTAGGAATGTTGTGTTTTTTTTTCTTTTCTCTTGCGTTTTGGACTTTTTAAAAAATATAATCAGTAATCAAACTTTTACATTTCTACTTTTCACTTATTTTAGGCATGTTGTGTTTTTTTTTTCTTTTGTTTTGTGTTTCGTACTTTTTAAAAAATATAATCAGTAGCAAAACTTTTACACTTCTACTTTTCACTTATTTTAGGCGTGTTGTGTTTTTTCTTCTTTTGTTTTGGACTTTTTAAATAATATAATCAGTAACCCTACTTTTACACTTCTACTTTTTCTTATTTTAGGCATGTTGTAATAAATTACTGTAATCAAAACTTAGGAATAAACAATAACATGGTTTGGAAGGAAAGATTACTAAACAAGTTGCTGAGAAAGCCTCTTTGGAGCTCTTATGCATTTATCATTAACATGACTTTAAATAGGGTTGCTCACAATGCTATACTTACAACATTTAACATGGTAAAACATTTTACATTTAACACAATATCATGAATACCCCTTGTGAAGCCACAAAATAGAAGTTAATGCGAAATGAATTCATTTCCTTTGCCCTGTTTCCTATAAATAACTATTGCGATGACCGCTATTTCCCCGGGAGTGATCATTCCTTGGAGCTGGATGGGAAGTGAGGATCCATCGTCCTTGACTGCTAACCGTTGTCATGATAATACAGCTCAGAACGAAGGAAGCTCGTCAGCTAGCGGGTCAAAGACTACAATAGGGGTCGCCCGCCACCTGTGCCTTTTGTCTTCCATCTTCACTCACACGCGAGTCTTTCCAGGTTTATACTCATCATTAAGACACGTTGATCTTAGTCTATTCCGTCTTGCCCATATCTCTATTATGACTACTAATCATTAGGCATAGAGTGTGCAGACATGGTTATGCATTCATAATTTATGCATCCATAATACTAAACTATTAAATAAACATTTCATGGTTAGATATTAGAAAAATATCATAGGTTTAATCAAATACAAATACACATAGATTTTCTATGTTCACTAATTAAATTAAGGTTTTTATTACAAAGGAATAATGAAATGATGATGGTGAGTTATACATTATATAAATAATATACATATATCATCATAAAGAGTGGAGATAAAATAAATTATCCCAAATCGTACCATTATTGCTTAAGTTAAAAATAAATATAGGGCCGCCCATAGCTCTGTGGTAAAGACTCAATTTTACCAATTTGATGTCTATTAGCGGTGCCGGTTCGAATCCGGCCTGGGACGTTGACTTTTTTCATTGAGTGGCGGTCCCACAAAATGAAGAACTTTGACCCCCAAACCATGGTTAGGCAGTATAGGACTCCAATGGGAGTCTTGGCCGAAAAACAAAAAAAATAAAATAAATAAATAAAAATAAATAAACCTGATATTGTTCAAAATAAGAATAGATGTTGAACAACCAATAAATGTTTTGAATTCCTAAAATGGTTTAAATACCATGTGCTTCCATCAGAAAGTTAATTGGTGGGATAAAACATGAAAAGATGAACAATTTAAGGTGCATACATATTTTCCTTAACGATAAAATTCAAAATGTAAAAATGTAATGTAAAATACGTTATAGAGTTAAAAATAAAATTTAAGACATTATATTTTACTACCTACGTTGTGGACAGGGCACGAATTCAGGCCTAGGAACACATTTCTATCATAAAATTACTCAGACAGTGACCAGCATCTGAAACAATCGAGATGGTAATCTTGTTGTTCTATTAGCCTTGGTCGCAAACAAATGCCTCACAAAGGCATGTTTCAGAACTTGCTATAACTTTATGAGCTGGGCATCTAAAATTAATTAAAGGCAATATTGTTTTCGCTGTACAATTTCTCAGTTCTTGCGTAGTGTCTATAAACCGAAGAGCTGGAACGAGAAAAACGTGCTTCTTTCCATATACGAAATATAGCACTCCAAATGTGGCGCCTAAAACGCATCATCGTTTTCGAAAATAAAGTATTTTACAAAATATTAGACCCCAAAATAATATTAAGTAATTGGGAAATTCCAATGATTGTACAACGAAGAACTATGATATATACTCCTATGTTACAGCATTGCTGCCATTGATATTATTTGATTTTTTGTTCAGTACAGAGAATAAATTATTAAAACAATAATCGTATTTGAGTAAATTTTATTTTAAAAATTTTATTTCATTGTTTTAACCCTTTACACTCGAGGAAAAGGCATTTATTTCCTGATCCTTGCCTGCCCGTTGCCTATTCTACTCATTCAATTGAAGATTCCCGTGGCTGCTTTGTTCTTTTTATGAGCAGTCTCCTGATTATTACCGTCCTTTTATCCTCTTTTTAAAATGTGAGATAGGAATTGAGATTTCTCATTTCATGAAAACAATAACTGTCTTTTATACTTTAAAGCTCTAGCATTGCTTGAGTATTATTCCCTTCACCTCCATGTTGTTGGATGTTATATTCATTTAAATGATTTCTTTATTTTTCTTGTTCTAGGATTGATAAAACCAGGTTTCTGAATATCAGTTATTCCATTTTTTTTTTTTTTATATATATGTATATAATTTTCTCATAAACCTTTAATGGACGTAACACCTTGCCTCGACTACCTTCTGTAAATATATATTTTTTAAAAATCTAATCCGTAAGCATGTATTTTTACCACCCGCAAGAAGACCCCCGTAAGATGGCAGTTGCCCTTTGCCGTTTATAAGAACTGTATGTATTATTGCGAAACATAATTTATATTTCTTGTTTAGTTGCAGTAGTGTGATGTCATGCGTCACACCCACATTACCCAAAATTAGGGTGAAAATAAATAAATAGGTATATCTTTGATTCTACAAGGAAAATTAATGTGAATCGCCTATTGGCAAATAAGAAAAAAAAGTACAAAACCCAAATATTCAAAAAATAAAGAAATGACCTCTCATATATTGTTTAGTATCACTGGAACATAATGTCTCTTATACTGAATAGTATAAGAGATAAAAAACGTTTACTTTAGTTTTTCATTTTTACCTCGAAAACTAGGAGGTTTGGTGAAAAATCTCTTCTTAACAAGATTGAATTATATTAAATTCGCTACCGAAGTGACTTCATAATATTTTTTTTCTAAAACATGGGATTTCTGAGATATCGAGTGAACAAATTCTTATATCCTAATTACACACCTAACCCAACTATTTAAAAAATAAAAATTATATTTCGTTGTTCCAGAAATACATTCGAAAAAGGTTCATGGGTTTGCGCAGTGGTTTTGGTATAGAAAGGAGTTGGATGGATTTTTTTATAAGTTGTTTTTACTTTTATCTTAAAACTGATTGGGCTTGGTAAAATAATTTCTATTTAAAATTAAAGTATTGTTAATTTAATAAAAGTGGTCCCATAACTTTTTTTTTCTAAACAAAGTTGTTTTTGAAATATCGAGCAAAAAAAAGCTGGCAAATATTTGCATTCTATAAAATAGCTTAAACATTTTCTAAAACCAATGATATTTTTACTAGAAGTACAACTAGATATTACATGCTATTTTCAAACCAATGATTTTTTGTAACTAAAAAATTTCTAATATGATGCACTTGATTAGCTACATTTGTCCCTTCCATTTCTCATAAACTACATGCTCTAGAAAACAAAATATGACGATTTTTCTAACTAAATGAAGTAGAGCCATATAAAGATTTTTTGTTGAGCCCCACACGAAAAACAATATCTGGATACTCCCCTGTTAAGAATATATATATTTCTGGATGGAATATACTCCATTTTAAATTTAATGCTGATTGCAACTAAACTATAAAGTTCTTTTTAACCTGTGTACGTCTGCACAAACCTGAAATTTTTACACCATCATTACAGTTAAATTATTTTTGACATTATCAACTCTGACGTCAACCCAAAGCGTTTTTATGTCTAGTAATAACAGTCATGATTTTTTTCATACAGTTATTTATTCATATATGTCATCAAGTAGAGACTATAAGTTTCAAGGTGTAGTGATAACATTTTATCTTATAATTTTAAATAATATTAAAAAAAAAAGTTTATCATTGTTCTCCGACCGAATTAGTATTCATGGCTGTTACTTTGTCTTATAAATATTGTTATATTCTGTAATTGTTTTTTTACATAAGCCCTTTGCATCACCATTCCAATTCCCCTCGGTTCTTCACACGATTGCGCAATAATTTCGCACTTATCACCAGGTAAACGATATGTATTTACGTAACTCTCGGATTATAATCTCAAGGAAAATATTGAATAAGATTCTAGTAAATGTGATTTGTACTGTGGCACGTAGTGATATAACATCAGCTGATCCTTCCGCCATATTGACTCTCTGTTAAAGGCACTTAATTTTTTTCTTCCTCTTAGCAGTGGAAACTGGACAAGCAAACGGCCATCGTTGAAAAAGAGTTTTTTCTTCTGGGACGAGTCTCGGCTTTTGAGGCTTAAGTAGGAGTTATATCAGCTTCCTCTTCTCTTTATAGTCCTCCTTGAGCTCTCCAGTTGCCGGACTTAGACTGAGGTTACTCAGGTTAAATCTTTATCGTTTTAGGGAAATAACTGTATACTTTTTTATACTGTTATCGTACCCGTTCTTATCTAGGAAGGGTCAGGTCGGCCTGTTAAGTAGGACATATTCTCGTGATTCTCTAAAGTAACGTATTCCATAAACGTTATACCCCGGATCAAGCACGTAGCAGTTATGTAACAAACGCAAATATGCAAAGCACTAAGTAACAAATACTATAGTTTCCATGTATCTGGGCACCGCAGGCTGGAGTAGACAATTTTAAGAATTAGTCCCTCAAGATTACTAAATAAAGAATCAAATAGCTAAACAAACATTTGAAATTTGGATGTTTATTATAATTAATAATGTACTGTCTGTCTTAGCTAAATGTATCGAATCTTACTGAAGAATGTCTGATGTATTTGTAATAATTGGGAAATCAAAATCTCTTACTGCAGAAGAGATTCTAATAAGAAGTTCAAATATTATAATTTATTGTACATAATAGTGTAAATGTGATTAGTGCTTATATTTTTATTCTATTAGTTCAAAATTTTACTTATACTATATCCCTATTTCTTCATATACATTGTTTGATTATGTTCATTTTATCTATCTTTCAGTTTACGTACATAAAGACACTTTATTTATATGTAATTTTTTCATTTTTTTATTATTATGTTTTTTAACTTTGGTTTGAATGTGGTCATTTATCACTATTAGTTATTGCTCAAGGTTGTAGCAGATTGTAATATTTAACAGTAAATAAAAAAGTATTTAAGGACGAAAAACAAAAGGGGGGGTTATAATTAACATTATAACCTAGAGTGCTTTAAGGAAATAGTTAAGCCCATTGCGTACCTAGAGGTATGAACCTCCAGTTCGGTGAATTTCTATTAATAAAAAATATGCTAAGATGCTGTAATACTGAAACTTTTGTTAGCTTATAATGTTAAATACATTAAATTTATATTTCCTGTACGGGTTTATTATTCATTAAGTTACGTAAATAGCGAATTAAAGAACATGATAGACAGGATCGTATAAGTGACCTCAAATTAATCAATATTGAATGTAAATTCTTTAGAGAATTTAGGTTTCCTAGTTCACTTCATTTGCAAAAATTAAATTTAAAAATTTCTTTCATAAAAGTAGTAGCTTATTTTATCGTCATACAAAACAGCCCCTTCGGGTAACAGTTACTATAGGCCTCGCCTGGCTTAATTTATCTCTGATATTATATGTTTTTATTACTTTCCGGCTCAACTCTTTACGTTACAAACGGTCTAAG
>NW_027108062.1:0-1204 GCF_000696795.3 Halyomorpha halys | reverse complement strand
ATAGATAAGAAAAGAAATATTAAATAAAATACAAATAAAGAGATGTAAAAAGAAAAAAGAATATTCTTTTTTTTTAAGTATTAGATTTAACATAATCCTACCTACTCTGCCACTTGACTATCTCAGGCAATAAAAAATAAGCTTTCGTCAAAATTTCACAGTATTCACTTTTTATAACTTTTTTCTATAAGTTAAAATTCTACCCCTAAAAGTTCTTCAATTAGGTGAGTCTGATTTTACGTTTTCAGAAGAATTATATAAAGATCAATACTTACCTTTAAGTTTAAGTTTTTATTCTTAAGGTCAATTTAAGCCAAAGATGAACTCCACCAGCAAGAACTTCAAATTCTCTTAAATTATTAAAATAAAAGAACCTTAAAAATGCATTCTACCGATATGTGTGAAGAAAAGTTCCAGATACGAAGATAAAAAAAAAAGATTTATAACTTAAATTATCTTCCATCACATAGGCCAAATAATCATTTTCGTTACTTCATTTCGGATGTAAAAAGACACTATGTTTTCATAAGTTTTATAAACTCTCAGTTGCTTCTGTGATAAAACTATGCTTATTTATTTTTTTATTCATAAAATCCTCTCCCAAGTTGATCTGGTGTACAATTATCTACAAACCTAGGAAAAGAAAACAAATCTAAATAAAATTAATGCCTTAGAGGATTCAGGACGAAGAATCACGATTCCTTAAGTATATAGGAATTTTTTTTTAAAAAAAGGTAACCCACGGGAGAAAAGTATACTTAATACTTGTATAAAAATTTTTTCTGTACTAGATTTAAAATTGGTCTAGTATATAGCTAACTTACATTTGGATAAAATGGAATTGTGGATATAATGGCCTAAACTTTACCGGTGTAAACTATTTTTGTTTAATTGGAGGAAGATAGTCCGAGTGGCGGTCGATAAAAGTTTCAAAATAGTAATTCAGTAGCCATCAGAACGTCACTTATTAGTCCTGACGAAGCCTTGGAAAGTGGGGGGAAAAGTTGGTTAACAAGAAATAGTTTTTTGTTTCTATTTTGATACCTTTATTGACCGCCACCTGGACTATCTTCCTCCAATCTACTTGATACGGTCATCTTCCAATAGTATCGTTTAAGCTTTATCTTAGCCTAAACCTTACCGGAGTAACCTAGTTTCGTTTAAGCTTTATCTTAGCCTAAACCTTACCGGAGTAACCTAGTTT
>NW_027108061.1:10435-12034 GCF_000696795.3 Halyomorpha halys | reverse complement strand
TTAATATTTAATTTATTTTAATGATGTGATATGGGCAATTAGCCTGCAAATAAGATTAAAACAAGACATCACTATTTAAGGTATGGCCAATAATATCAGTATGTAGTTAAGGAAATAATGTAATTATTATAAAAACAAAAAATTTGTATAGGTTGTCTCCTTGAAAATTGCCTAAGGGCCGAAACGTTGAAGAGTTTTTTAAGAATAAAAGTTGAGAGTAATATGGATCAAAATTGTGTATGTTAGTAATAAAATAAACCACTCTCAAACAATCAATATAATAAATCATTAATCTTTTTTTTTTTTTTTTTTTTTTTTTTTTTTTGTTGATTTTTACAACTGTATCAAAAAAATACAACCGGTAAATTTGATCACAATGACATATGACATGATACAGGATGTAGAGAAACTACCCAGTAGTAGAACTCTAAAACAGTTTACAATATAAGGTCACGAGGCCATCTTCTTTTCAGGCGCCTTGGAGGATTGCCAGGAATGGAAGAGGAAGCAAGGTTAGACACGAGTGGGTTTGGGTGGTTAGGGAGTTTATTATGGAAGGAATAATATCGGGTTCGGGCTAGATCGGTTACATAAGGAACATTTAGGTCTTTATGAATGAGTTTATTTGTGACGAAATCATTAATCTAAAAACAAAAAAGTTGTTTATCGATTGTACATTTAGTTAGTTATATTTTAAATCGTATGTTGTATGGCCCAATTATGGCCTAATGCTGAAATATAATACTAATAATAATATATGAGATCATGATAAAAAAAGAGTTAGGACCTGTTGCTATACGTAGGCATGGCATCAGAACAGCAGGAGGTTATGGGAGAGCGGTTTCTGCAATTCTTTAGTGTGTATTGCTTTGAAGTCTCATGTCTTAAGTTTTTTTGAACTAACATCTCATGTTTCTTATGAATGATAAATTTAAGCTATCTGGGAACCTGTTGATGATTTCGATGGCTAAGGATCTCTACTTTCAGGGTATTACAGTGGTTTTGTTCGTATTTTTTTTTAAGGAAGTGTCTGTACTTCAGAAACAACAGGGTATCACTCTAATATGGCCTATCGATTCCTAGGTAAATTATAACAGGACACCCTTTGTTTCCAGTTGTTTTCGATTACATTTTTCATCATAACAATAATGTTTTGTCATAAATTAATTGTTTTTTATCTTTTTTTATGTGTCTTTCTGTGCAAATGGCTTCTCTATCAGTTAAAAAATAGACAAAAGCCAACTAAAAAATGCATTGAAAGGGAAGAAAGAAGAAATGTCATTCTACTAGGCAGCTGAGCTGTTTAGGGTCCTTAGGTGTACTCTGAGAAGACACAATTTACTTCCAATAATATCCAAGTCAAAACAAAATAAAGTTGAATATGAAGGCCATATTTGGGAGAACTAGTCTTAATATGGCTTATTGATAACGGTTTCGGTGGACGCCAAAAATGCTACCTAAATTTCCTCCGAAATTAATTTCATTATATTATTTTGAAAGTAGATAGATTACTATGGCTGTGGGCTGAATTTCAGGTCAATTGCTAGGATACTGAGTGAGCTACAGCTGTTCAAATCTTAGGTCGGCCATATTTGGGCC
>NW_027108061.1:9279-10178 GCF_000696795.3 Halyomorpha halys | reverse complement strand
TACAGACCGAAATTGATTGTAAAAGGAAACTGTAGGAGAAAAAAATTGTTTAATATATCTCTTTATATCTGATTATACCATGTATCTGTAATTTATATATGTCCGATTACGGATTGATAAGTATGCTGTGTGAGATAGCAACCTCATGTATTTAGGCAGCGTAGATATTTATCTATTTATTTATTTAAAGTATTTCTCTCTCTCTCTCTCTCCCTACCACAGCCCGCAAGACTTATCTCTGAATGCTTTTATATGCAACTAGAACCTTCTTTTGTCGAATTAAAACTAACAAGCAGAATTTATCATTAGCATATTCCCAAATACTTAATTTATTAACAGTATTGATGTTATCTTCTTTTTCCTCTATGTTTTTATGTTCTTTTATTTTTTTAATAATTTATCGTCACCCTATATTCCTTACTTTTATCCATCTAAGTAATCCAATAAACGTACTCTACTCTAACGTATTTTTTAACTCAGAAATTGGACTCAAACATACGTCACTCACTGCACTTGCCTTTTAACTCTTCGCCAAGTCTAACATACCCTTTCTCTCATCTTTCTCTTTACACCCCTTCTCCTTCTCTACTATTTTCTCATTACTTCTTTCTTACCCAAGTTATTAAGTTATGTTCACCATGTTATTATTGTCATATTTACTAATTACTCCTTTCAAGGTTATATAAGACAACTTTATATTGTATGTTTTTCATTCTCGTATTTTATTTACATATTTCATTCATTACATATTTCATTCATTACATATATTTTCTTTCTCATTTTTTCCCATCAATTTAATTATAAATAATTATTATTAAAAAATAATTATTATTGAGTTGCTGGCATACCTTCTACGCCATAACCCCTGATGAAGACCTCAAATTCAGGTCGAAACGTCG
>NW_027108061.1:5766-9229 GCF_000696795.3 Halyomorpha halys | reverse complement strand
TACAGACCGAAATGGATTGTAAAAGGAAACTGTAGGGGAAGAAATTTTTTATTATATCTCTTTATATCTGATTATACCATGTATCTGTAATTTATATATGTCCGATTACGGATTGATAAGTATACTGTGTGAGATACCAACCTGATGTATTTAGGCAGCACAGATATTTATCTATTTATTTATTTAAAGTATTTCCCTCTCTCTCCCTACCACAGCCCGCAAGACTTATCTCTGAATGCTTTTATATGCAACATATGCAATAACACATATAACAAATGCAACTAGAACCTCCTTTTGTCGAATTAAAACTAACAAGCAGAATTTATCATTATCATATTCCCAAATACTTAATTTATTAACAGTATTAATGTTATCTTTTTTTTCCTCTATGTTTTTATGTACTTTTATTTTTTTAATAATTTATCATCACCCTTTATATTCCTTACTTTTATCCATCTAAGTAATGCAATAAACGTACTCTACTCCAACGTGTTTTTTAACTCAGAAATTGGGCTCAAACTTACGTCACTCATTGCACTTGCCTTTTAACTCTTCGCCAAGTCTGTATGTTCTTTCTCTCATCTTTCTCTTTATACCCCTTCTCCTTCTCTACTATTTTCTCATTACTTCTTTCTTATCCAAGTTATTAAGTTATGTTCACCATGTTATTATTGTCATATTTACTAATTACTCCTTTCAAGGTTATATAAGACAATTTTATATTCTATTTATTTCATTCTTGCATTTTTATTTACATATTTCATTCATTACATATATTTTCTTTTTCATTTTTTCCCATCAATTTAATTATAAATAATTATTATTCAATTAAAATATCCATATTTCTTTATTCCTTTCGGATTATATCACTTTATATCTTATTTCCTTAATCCTGGTATATAACTTACATATTCGTTTGATTTCCCATTTTTTTCATAACTTTATTTTAAATAATTTTCATATTCTACATATATTTACTAACTAGATTTTTATATGTATTTTAATTTTTGTCCTTTCCTCTTACTTAATATTATTATTTTTCTCATATATCCTTTTTCTTCTTACATACCTAAACTATATATGTCTTTCGACACTATTTATGTATCTGTAATGTTAGTTATTTCCTCATCATACTGTAATTCCTTTTATTCATTGGTTGTTATCTTGTTTTTTTTTTGTTCTTAGCCCTGATGAAGGCCTGAAATTCTGGCCGAAACGTTGGTGGTAATAACACTAAATAATATTAAGTTTTTACTTATTTGTCTTCTTCACTGATCCACAGTCAACTCATTCATTGGTTAATAAAAAAGCGAAACATTTTTTTTTAAATTTATATTTACTACTGACAAGTCCAACGGCATGACCTTCAGGGCTAGAATTTTTTTGTAAGTTGATTATTGATTTATTTCCATGTTTCTTTTTTTCATTGATTTTATTTTTAAAGGGCAAGAATTGAACATTAATAAAATAATAATGGATATTTGTTATTTGGATTTAATGGGGCACATTTGTTTTTTTTATTGTTTTTTTCATTTATTCTTCTCTTACCCTTCATTGTGGGAAATACAAACATATGCTGCAGTTTGATGTTAAACATGTCTGGACTATATAAGTCTGCGTATTATAGTAATTGGGCACACTCACTGATTTAAACATAAATGCTTCCATTCTCTACGCACAAGAGCTTAAAATATTTTAACTTAAGAACTTTATAAACTATGTTAAAAAAAACAAAAAAAAAAATTTAATTTATGGCCTCTATATTGAACTCGGTAAGTATTAGTCTGACAAGTTTTTTGTGCATAGGACCCCGATTTTTTCACTGCTTAGGATCTTGCCCTACCCTGCCTGTATATTTAAAAATTAATTCTGATTTACTTTGTACAATGCATTACATGTAATAAATATACATATTTATTCTTTTATTTTCGTATTTATAGATTTATTGCCACAAATAATTGTTTTATAGAAAATTTATTTACTATGAATTTAGCAAGCTTATTTAAAAAATATATTTGATATTTGAGCTCCACATTTTTTTCTCATTTATCAAATGACGATTTCCCTATCTGAATGCACATAACAGTAGTGACCTCTGTGCTAAAGTTATCTAATTACGATTATAAAAATAAAAAGGAATTTTGCTTACCATGGTTCTAAGTTTCCGGAAGAATTGGCAATTAAAATACTATTTGTATAAAATTACATAATTAAGTTATTGCTTTGCTTTTTAAGATTTATAAAAAAAAATCTCGAGATGGTTAAAAATGTCTCAATTTTTTAATTAACTCTCAGAATTTAAATAATAAAATATTGTATAGATCAACACGGCCTTGATCGAAAATGACTGAAGGTATTTTTTGTGTTAAATATCTTTTTATTTTTAAACTACGAAATGAATTTGATAAACAATCTTGAAATCATTAAAAGTAAGATATCATTTAACACTAAAGAAGTGAAAACAAAAATGATCCAAGAGCGGTAAAAATAACTCAAATAGAAAATAAATTATTTATTTTGAGCCAACGTTTCGCCGCACGTTGCAGGGCTTCATCAGGACTAAAAAAGATACAAACAACAAAAATTAAGCAACAGAATAAGATAACATGGAATAAAAATAAACTACGATGTAGTAAAAAATTATGTAAAATACGAACATAAACATTTATACATAAATGAAGATTGTAAATAAAATAAAATAAAATAATATGTACGGTGACAAGTATAAATAAACAAAAAATACAAAAAAAACTATTAGCCGATTAATAAAAAACAGAAATAATAACAAATAAAAAGTAGATGAAAGACGGAAATAATAATAATATAAAGGTCATGAAAAAAGGAAAATAAAGGACACCTATCTTACAGAATGAAGAAAAGTCAAAGAATGCTTTGAGGCGGTTGAAAGGTATCAACAGGGCAGAGGAGTGGGGGAT
The DNA here is from genome assembly GCF_000696795.3 of Halyomorpha halys. Taxonomy (NCBI): domain Eukaryota; kingdom Metazoa; phylum Arthropoda; class Insecta; order Hemiptera; family Pentatomidae; genus Halyomorpha; species Halyomorpha halys. Next base: position 6,293 of record NW_027108061.1, on the reverse strand, counting down.
TTTGCTGGATGACAAAAGATGTTATATTTGAAAATGAAAAAAAAGTACAATAATTTTAAAGTGAGATAATATTACAGAATAATAAATAAAAAAAAGTATTGTATTTTATAAAAAAAAAATTCTCTTTATATATATTTACGTATATTATCATTTCATGTCTACTTATATTTAAAATAAAACTTTTTACAACACATGAAGGGTCTGGGATGCAATACTATGTAAGGAAGTACTATTACTAGACCAATGGTTGTGCAAGGAGGTGATTTGGTCAGAATCACGCTCGACCACTAGATTTTTACCCAATTTATGAGGCTGGGTGGACCCCAAGACTCCAGAACCCACAAGGTTGACACACGGCTACAGTGTAATAGAAAACAATTTTCTACCGACTGCTACTTATATTTAATTTTTTTTTTTTATTATTAATATTATTAGACCAACGGTTGTGCAAGGAGGTGATTTGGTCAGAATCACGCTCGACCGCCAGATTTTTACCCAATTTATGAGGCTGGGTGGACCCCAAGACT
>NW_027108061.1:2727-4958 GCF_000696795.3 Halyomorpha halys | reverse complement strand
AGAATATTATTTTTTCAATATCTATTCCATGACTCATTCCCCCTTAAAATAGTTTATGTAATAATGATACATTGCCTCAAATGAATTATCATTTTGTTTTTTCTGTAGATTGTATCCTAGATTAAGGTTAGTTTGAAACAACCCTACTAGCTTTTGTACAGTCTGTAGGATGAACCTTGCACACAAATTAATTTCAGTATACGGTACTATCTTAGGTATGCTTCAAATTCAAAATAACATTATTTTTTATTGCCAGATGAGATTGCCATTATTAAAGCAAATTATTTTAATAATTATAGTAAGATATTTTTCCTCATGTTAAATACTGATTAAACTTACTCGAGAATAAATATTCTGGTTAATATTATATAGTAATAATTAAAATTCAATTTATTAATTTTAAAAAAATTAAAATTAATTTTTTTTTATTTTGCAATAATAAAAAAATAAATTTCTATATTGTCATATCTTCCCCACCTTACTTCTCTATTATTTTCGATCTACAAAGAGATTTGAACTTATCAGTATTGTTTAGGTATCCAGTAGCTTCAGCAAATAGATACACATTATCCGACTAGAAAAAATGCGAGAACTCTCCCGATAACCTGCCTCCATTTGGAGATATCTCAGGCTGACTGAGGTATGGCACAGCAGATAACCACGAGATAAGATAGCCCGAGATAACATGGTGTATTAAAATCATCCGGAAGCATTTCGATAATGTTTCCTTTTTTTTTGGAAACCTTGAAATATTTTGACATACTGGAATGTTTGTCAACCATCAAGTCCTCCAACATTGGGAAAGATCAAGGCTGCGAAAACTTTAGTCGGTAATTTAAAAGAGATTTTATTTATGGATATAATTTCGAAGGTAAACAAGTAATTAATTGAATTCTCTGGGAATCATACATCATCACTTGCATTAGCTCTTAGGACATCTGATATTATTCATTTTTTTAAAAAGTTATTTATGCATTTATTTTAACTTATTCGTTTGTTTTCTTGATTCATTTATTAGTTTTTGCAAACTTAGTTATTTGCTTTTTAATTGATCTACACAATACTATAAAAAGGTCGATTTCGACTAATAAACGATCTAAACTTCCAACTCATTACAAAAGACTGATCTACATGACTGTAATAAGGCCAATCTAAACATATGGAGTTGAGCTTTGGGGCTCCACGGAACCTTTTAATTCCTCTCGTATCCTATCCTTACAATCCAAAATCCTTCGTAAAATCCACAATGCTTCTTACTTTGTCACAAATAAAATCATACATAAAGACCTTAATGTTCCCTATGTAACCAATCTAGCCCGAACCAGGTATCACTCCTTCCATTATAAACTCTCTAACCACTCAAACTCCCTAGTTTCTAATCTTGCATCCTCTTCCACTCCTGACAATCCTTCGAGGGGCCTGAAAATAAAATGGCCACGAGACTACAACATGGCTAATGTAAAATATATATTCTGTATATATATACACATGTATGCTGTGTGTTCTAGCAACCCGATGTATTTCTCTTCCTTTGAGAGGATTTACCATATATTTAGAGTTCCTTTCACTTATTAAACGCGTTGATATCCTTTTAGAAAACATTCCATGATTTTTAAAATATAGGCGTTCCTAAATAAAACATGGTAACAGCAAAAATTATAACTTTTACATTGTTAAATTGTTTATCGATTACAATGTTTTACCTTCAACTAATTGTCACTTGCTATAGCTTAATAACGACATTATTCTCTTAAACAAAGAAACTTCCTTAATATTTTTTCAAAAATACTTAAAATGAGCTTGAAAAAACCGGTGATAAACTTCCAACCAAAAACTTCCAATTACTAAAAAATTCAGTAACCACATTTTACGACAGAACGCCTCTATTTCATTATTATAAATGACTTATAACATTTTCAACATTCATGTGATAAATTTGAAATATGCAATAAAGATCCCTTATCTATGTTATTGGTCTAAAGAGGTCTCTTTAGATGCGAAATATTGCTATATCGGTGACCACTGCTTTGTACAATATCAAAATAATACAAAAATGAAATAAAATTAAACAATAAATTATAAAAGAGACACAGGAACTTTTAATGCAACGTACAACGAACATCTAAATAAATTGAAAAATGTACCATCATTTTGCTTACCGAAATGGTTTAATAGGAAAGTGCATTGATAAACAGTATAGGTTTCTTTCAAATAAGATATGATTGAAAGAG
>NW_027108061.1:843-1400 GCF_000696795.3 Halyomorpha halys | reverse complement strand
AGTGGAGGCTGAGCAAGTGCGCTAAAGCCGCAAAAATAATTTCTAACGAAAATATTATTCTTACAATACTGAATTTTATTTACATATTTACCAGAACCAGCTTCAAACTAGTGAGAATAACATATAATAAGCTTGCGACTGAGGAAGGTTAAATTAAGAAGATATACCATCTGTAGACTTTATTAATGTTAAAAGGCATTGATGGTCTTTTAAAGTGAGTTTAAATGAGTATAACCTAAATGAGTTAAGGTCAAGTAACTCAGGCTTGACAGCGATATAGTGGAGGTTGTTAATGACCTAGATTTGTTGAGCGTTGAGTTGACTTCTCTATATGACTGGCAGACAAGTAGTAGGTGTTTTAAAAAGTCTATAATATAATTGATCGGTGTTACGAAAATGTCAGACCGATTTCTGTCATGTCAGAAATCTTGACATTTTAGTGGTGGCGAAATATGATCTTACCAAGAGCGTTTGTCAAATTTTTTTGTTTCAGTGTAAAATAAAACAAAATCATTTAAGTGGCAAACGTTCCTTTAGGTGGTAAGAATAATATTTTT
>NW_027108061.1:0-622 GCF_000696795.3 Halyomorpha halys | reverse complement strand
ATATAAAATAGTTTATTATTCTGGGACTAGGTCCCTTTACAAATTTTTAATTTAACAATTACATATATTGGCCAAAAACAGCGTGGCCGCACTTAATTAAAACTTATATTAACCTTTTATGTGATGATGAAAATAGTATTGTATTTAGTGAGGTAACAAAATGTGATTTTTATTGGCTATAAGTATAGTAAATTTTGTTAAAATATGGGTGAAAAAGTTCTCAATTTATATATTTTTAACAGTAAGATACCTCTCACGTGACAGTACTTTGTCGATCACATAGCAAGACGAAAAATATCGAAACTCGCTACAATTTTGACACAGTTTTAATTTCTAGGGCAAATTTGTTTTTTGTGGTCCTTGGTGAAATTGTTTTTGGGATCCGGGGCTGATATAATTTTAAGTTTTTTGGCAAGTATATATAAACTATGTTTTCTCGCCTATCGTCGTTACATTAGGTAAGGTTGATAGGTTGTGATAGTTCACTGTCAAGGCTCATATATATTACAGTTGAATGTGACAGTTCATGCTAATGTTAGTTTACTTACATTAATTGTGCTATTAACGGACTCGCCAGACACAGTGCGACATTACAGCAACTATCTCATAGTTACACCATAGT
>NW_027108060.1:5200-5630 GCF_000696795.3 Halyomorpha halys | reverse complement strand
TAGTAAGCAGTGTTCAATTTTAGAAATAGAAAGTATTTCTTTTGTGAGAAGTGTTTTACCACCTTTTCATTATAATTATAAGAAGGCAAATTCAATTTTTTATTAATTTTTATACATCTCAAAAAAAAAAAAATTTGTTTGATATTACCATTTTAGTACCTTTTACTAGTATTCTATATAATATAATAAATGTATAAATCAGCATTGTAATAGTCAGTGAAATCGTAACAAGTCCTACAGGACTAATAGTATTTTTACTAAACTAATGTTTGTACTTTCTTATAAAACAAAATAGTCTCAATTTTATAAGTAAGTCACTAGAAGAAGACAATAAAAAAAAGAATGGGGCACCTCCTTATTGATATTTGTATTTTAACTTGAATTGCAAAATGGACTGAATTTAGACATGTAAATAAGAAGTTAAAAAAAA
>NW_027108060.1:2415-3205 GCF_000696795.3 Halyomorpha halys | reverse complement strand
TAAAATATTAAAAAAATAAAATCATTAAATTCAATAAACAGTTTTTACTATTTTTTAGGTATTATTCAATGACCGCTAATTTGGCCATCTTGATTAGTAATACCGTAATGTATTTTCTTCTGCTTGTAATATATTTACATTTTTTTTTAAGTGGGTATTGCCTATGTAAGTTATGAATCCATATGGCTTATAATTAGAGCAAATAATGCACATCACTCATTAATAGTTCTGAATTAGGAAAGTGTTAGATAAACTTGTTGTATTATGTGATTTAAAAAAACTGTTTCGAAATAAATACCTATAATAATTATATTTTATACTATATTTAAAGAAAGGCTAGTTATGATAAAATACACCCAGGATTTTCAGTTTGCCTTTTTATCTTTCTTCATAAATCAAACAGGGTCATGGACAATTTATCTAAGTTTTTTGGGACATCAATCATTGGTTGAGGGCTTGAGAGAAACGATCAAATGATGGGAATGTCGCTGTTATCATAACAACCCAACGAAATCTCTAAATATTTTTTAAATTAAATTAATTTTATATCTGTTTCATGAAATGTAGGACATAAATAGAGTTACTCATTTAAATTCACATTCTTTTCTCAACCTTTTATAGAATTTTGAGAACATTTGTTAAATTGTTTCACTAATAAATAATTACTTAGATCAGATTTACTAAATGTATTATAATGTACAGTTGTAAATAGTAATAAATAAATAAATATTTAAAAAAAAGAACTAATAAATAATAAATTAATAATAATAATTAAATAATATGCACAGAA
>NW_027108060.1:0-598 GCF_000696795.3 Halyomorpha halys | reverse complement strand
TTGATAAAGTATCCATTAATGTGGATTCTTTTTAATGTTTACTTTGAATGTCTATTTTGAGCTGGAATTTCTTATTCTAAGAATGAATAATTAATTTATATGCATTGAAAAAAATGACATAACTGAAACAGTTCTTTTCTTTTATTCAAAAATTATTATTAGTCTGATGGAACATAACCATTTTATAAATTTTACTGTAGATTCAGTTACAGTTCCCGCCATGACCCCATATAGGGCCATTTTCCCAAATTAAGAGTAGTACATTACTAACTGAAGTACATTAACTAGCTGAAAAACAATATGTTAATAATTGGATCAATATTGCTTTTAAGGTTGAGCTGTTTTATCTTACTCTGACAATAGGCCACTTAAAAGGTATAGCCCTTTGAAGCACCTTTAATAAAGCTGGTTATTGCCTTTTAATTTCTAATTAATATTATAAAAGAGGTGAAGATCAAAAATTAAATAACTTAGTATACTTCATAATTGCTTTAAATATATATTGGTGTCACTGTTGAATGATGGGTTAGCCAGATTTAAATATGGAGTAAGGGGCGAGTGAGGAAGATGAGATTTCCTCCAATTATTTTCGGTGTAA
>NW_027108059.1:12719-13278 GCF_000696795.3 Halyomorpha halys | reverse complement strand
GGGTTCAGTGGAATATTAGAATTGGAGTGAAGAGGTACAGTTGTCAGAAGCTCGTGTGTGACTGTAAGTGAGAACGGGCGTGATTAACTACAGGGAGAGTAGGAAAGAGGCAATATTGAAGTAATATGATGATATTTTATGTAAAGAAGAGGAAGCACCGAGAGCTGCACGAAATCACATTGAAACAGGATAGGATGAAGCACGTGAAGGAGAGGTGATATCCCCAGGCACTTCGTAGACACATTAGGGAAGAAATAGAAAGTATACGGAAGCAAGTGATAATTTTGGATGGCACTCTGCCAAACAACAGTCCATTGTGAGCAGTATGCAAAAAGAGTGCCTCGGACGAATTGTAGAGAATCACGGAGTTCGACCACGATCATTCCTGGTGTGTTAAGATGCCACATCACATCGATATCCTTCATTTCCTTTCGGATCAAGGAGTTGTCGAACTCTCTTCCCCTATCCAACGAGATGTGGCCATTCCAAAACTACCTCCGAAAACCTGTCTCGCACCAGGTGCACCATTTCCGCAAGAGGTCAATCATGGTCACCCATG
>NW_027108059.1:8885-12669 GCF_000696795.3 Halyomorpha halys | reverse complement strand
AGAAAAATAGGAATTTTTGCGAATTTAGAACTTTATCTTGGTTTATTACTTTCTAGATTGATTCCATTGCTTTCCGACTGATATGAGATTTTGGTTTATTCAATATTTTTATGATTTAAAAAATCTATTCGCAGGTTTTTTTTTTGGTTTTTTTGACATGGTCTGACAATTTGGTTGTTTAAAATATGCTCTTAAGGTTGTGTGAGCGTTCCCGGTTGATATCATATCTGTATAGGGTTCATCACAATTTTTATACGTTATATTTCATATTAAAAGGCTTTGAATTTGAACAGGAGTCGGGTATTTAGGTTTAGTAAACATATTTTAAATAGCCTTGTTTCTTATAGTCAAAGATACCATTTACATCCTCCATATTACATGAAGTCGGCAAGAAAAAATGGCTACTTACTCTACAGCATTTTCTTTGATATTTAACATTCTTTTGCAACAAAACAGTAAGTTAAACAATTTTATAGTTATTTTAAAGATATTTTAATTTTATCTTAATATTTTAGTCTGTATTATACGCAGTTTCTGAAAGATAATTCAATAAAATTATATTAAATCCAGTAGCGAAATGCCAACTCGTAATAAAATACCACAGGAAGAAAGACCGGGGTGAGGAATTCTCTGGATACATTCCGATGTTAAGAGCTGGAAAATCTAAAAGCTCTGAGCAAGAATTACTCCCTTCGGAATCCACGAGTCGTAACAGCCCTATTAAAATAATACTCAGTTTAATCAAGGAGTAATTCAGTCTACTACGGTTTCTCACTCCATCGTAGCTGTCTAGGTTACCAGTAATAGAGACTGCTTGTTTTATTAATAATTAAGGAATTTGAGGTGGCATAAGTACATTAAATAAGGGGTAATGCCATATCAGAATATTGTCTCGGAGTTCATCAGATGTTAACTCTGAAACAATTCAATTGATTTCAAGTTTTAATTTATAATTACCGTGCATCTGCAGAATTAGGTAACTTTTTTTTTCACTTCCACTGATTTTATATACAGAATAAAAATTTTCGATCGTAAAAAAGCTTGAATTCTAGTTTTCGATGAAAATAACCAAGTTTTGTTCATATAACTTCACTTAAAAATAAGAAATCGTACGGAACTGAATAGCATACTAAAGGCTGGCCCATGCATGAGATTTTTCTGCAGCTTATTAAAATTGAACGTCCATGGGATTTATAATCGATTTTTTACATATTTTTAGAATTTTTTCCTAAACGATATTGATGATTTTCATAACATTCGGTACATAAATGTATAATAAAGTTATTTTAAATATCATATAAATCTTATCCTCATTGAAATTGTCTGTCAGTGCTAAAGTGAATAATCAAACAAAAAAACTTAAGCTATCACACACAAAAAGCGTCAGACTCGACTGAAGACTGTTAATTTATTACCATCACACCCTGTTTCATAATGAATATAATAAATATATACTATAAAGGATTGGATAATTAACTTAAGAAATAAGAAAAAAATATTTTTTTTAGATTGAAAATCCCCGGGCCACCTCCACAAAATCCAACCAATCTACACGGTCTCTTGCTTTCTCCTTCCATCTGCCAACCTTCAAGAGCTTCCAATCCTCCTCCAGCACAGCCAACCAGTCTACACGGTCTCTTGCTTTCTCCTTCCATCTGCCAACCTTCAAGAGCTTCAAATCCTCCTCCACATCGTTCAGCCATCTGATCCGGGGACGGCCTCTTTTCCGTTTTCCATCAGGTTTTCCATAAACCATCTTTTTTTGGTATCTAAATTAAAATCACGTTTCCAAAATTACGAGCAGTAATATAGGCCTACTATATACCGCCGAAAAGCTAACATTTTTAGAAAATGTGATATTTAATTTTAATTGATGTGACTTTATAATGGAGTCATATAGGCGTGTAGGGAAACTACCCATTGATTGCCCTCTAATAACGTTTTAACATTAAAACGTCTCGTAGCAACCTTCTTTTCAGGATTGCCAAGAATGGAAGGAGAATTTATAATGGAAGGAACGATATCTGGTTACATATGGACACTATGGTCTTTATGTATAATTTTATTGGTGACAAAGTGAGGAGCGTTGAGAATTATAGGAAGGATTTTGGCCTGTAAGCACTGGCTACGAGAGAAATTCTTACTTAAGTTCTAAGTTTAGTAAGGTCTTTTTTTTCGGCCAAGTCTCCCATTGGAGTCCTATACTGGCTAACCATGGTTGGGGGTCAATGTTCTTCATTTTGTGGGACCGCTGCTCAATGAAGAAAGTCAACGCCCAGGTTGGTGAGACTGCATCTAACCACTGAGCTACGGGCGGCCCTTTTAGTAAGGTTAGTAAGTGCTGTAATAGTCAGAAGCGACATGCTGTTTCTTGTCTTTTCAGTCTTGTGTGAGGATTCCAGGTTAGTCGTTTGTCCAGATGTAGTCCAAGGTAGCGGATTTTTTTCCACAGCGCAAAGGGCAACATTATTAAAATATATTGTATGGCAGTCGGCAGCTGTACGATGAAGAGTAATGGTGATTTGATGGGATTTTCATGCTCCAATTTTGGCACCATTCTTCGAGGGTTGTGATGTGGGATTGGAAAGTTTAGAATACAAATAAAGGGTTATTATTAACTGCGAGCACAAATGTTTCATCGGTATACGTGTTAGGATTGGTTGGGATTTAAGCTGTGTACACTGTGTAGAGAACTGGACCGAGGATACAACCTACGGAAACACTAGCATTATTATATCTTTAAATAAATGCATTATGTAGAATAAAGAGAAGGTGTATTACTTTTTTAATTTATAATAAATATATAACATAAATGGTAACTGTCCTTTCAGTTAACTGTATGATTGACTCCATTAAATTATAGTTAGTATTATTAATAATGACTCTATAACAATGTAGCATTGAATGAATGGATAAGAGCAGATTGTAAATTTTAAGATATTAAATTTTTACAAGTTGTTATATTTTTTATTAAAATTTTGCAACGATATATATATATATATATTATTATTAGAAGTACTTTTCTTAAGACTTTTGAAATTGGAGTTAGCCAAGCTGTCAAGGAAAAGGCTCATCAGGATGCCATAGCAAGAATTCTTGCTAATTATAAATTATAAAGTAAAAACCTCTTCGAAAATAATGTTTGTCGAATTTATTGTAATGTCCAATAGTTCTACTGGCTTTTTTCTTCTATTTTTTGTCAATCGAAAAATTTTTATTTTAGGACATGGATCCTTTCTGAAATTCATAAGTGAAATATACAAAAAAATTAATATATAATCAAATACATATATATAATTTGCAAAAACTTCTTTCATCTTCCGATTTTCTCATAGTTCGCAACCCTGACGAGATGCTACTCGTAGTGTGCGTTAGTCTCACAAGCATCAAAGTCAGTGTGGATGGTTACAATGGAGCAGCATTGTAGACGTCAACAAAGGGTTCGTTGTCGATTGTGTCCCCTAGACACTTGCGCTTCTGTGACATGGCTTTTCCCACTCCACTTCTAACTCTATCGTTCCATACCTCTCCAGTGAAATAGAAATAGCATTGGGTTCATTCTCATCATTGCACTCGACATAAGAGGAGCTAACTTACATCAATTATGGCATAATCATTAAATATTAAATCGGTAATTATTACTTTCTAATAAATTATTCCGATTAAAATACGGATTGAAATTAAATACCAACATTTTTTTCTTACGATTCTATTAATTCTTACTATTTAAAAACAAACAAACACATGTTTACAAAATAACACATAATACATAACGAACATAAAT
>NW_027108059.1:2587-3859 GCF_000696795.3 Halyomorpha halys | reverse complement strand
AATCCTGTTCTTGACTTATGCAAAGCCAAAACATAACCGGGCATTTCATCCTCTCCCGGCAAAGTACCACGGCAGTCCGTCGACGCAACCGCATCCCAAAAAGAATTTCGAATAGGGCAAACCCCGTGACAGTGTGTATGGAGTGGTTGTATGGTGCGTCTGCCCGTTCCAGTCCCCTTTCTAGTTGGTACGCTCGTCACTCAGAGTGCATTTGAGTCGCTCTATCCCTCGGCGGCTTTTTGGATGTTGAGGTGCCAAACCACTTCCAATATTCTCATTTCCTCTCTGATGCTTGTATTGTCAAATTCTCTCCCACTGACGGAAGAAATTCTGTCGGGCACACCATATCATTGGAACCATGTCCGAAGGGCTCGTAAATCGCCTCCGCTGATCTGTCCTGTACATGCCATAGTCGCCGTACTGAATACATCGATGACTATGACTCACATATAGCTTTTCCAGGTGAAAAAATTCACCTTAAAGTCGCTTAGCGGTGTGTTCGCGGTAGAGGTCTCTTCTTGAGCCACACGGGGTTGGTGCCGATCATACTTCGTACTAAGTTACACCTCGCATTTCCCAAGAATTTCCTGGATTGTGCGTTTTCTGCCCCACCTGAAATATTTGCGCCGCAATCGTTGTAAAGTCTCGTTCAGCCCATGATGATTAGTTTTTCCGCAGTGATACGCCAAAACTTCCTTTTAATGTTCTGGATCTCGCAGGGAGCATACCATCAACGTACATCGAATAAACGACCGATCTATGCCAATTTTTTCCATTCTCCATAGCAGTTAGTTCTTTTCCTATACTGTCGCGTTTCCAACATATGAATGGTTAATCTTACCGCTATTTGATGCTTCTTTTAGTTCTATACAGATTTAATCCTCTTTGACACCCGGTTGTGACCACTTGACTACTTGCTATGTTCCATCTTCTGCAACCCCGTGGTTTTGTTTCTTCCAAATTATCTGGTACTTCTTGTTGTTGATAATCTCCTCAAGCTCCTCCATTTTCATCGGTCTTTCATCTCCTCCCCATTCTGGTTTTCTGGTGAGGCCGATTACTGCTTTTCTTCCGGAGTCCATTCTCTCAAAAACTACCTTCCAATTCCTGACGTTTTCCCGTAGTTATATTCTACTGCGTTTACCATTATTGCTCGTGAGAGCCAATCTGCTACTACGTTTTCCTTGACAGGTTTGTACTTGATGTCCATGTTGTACTGGATCAACAGTTCTTTCCACCTTGTAATTATAACTGATATTTCCTTTAGCTTCC
>NW_027108059.1:0-265 GCF_000696795.3 Halyomorpha halys | reverse complement strand
ATTAATTATGTTATTTTACTCACATATTTAATTACTTATATATATATACCTTTTATTTCCCATTTCTTTCATTACATTTTTTTTATCTATATTCATTCTGTACAATTATTTACTTTAATCATTCTATATATCCTTTATTTACTGGTTGTTATCTTGTTTTTTTTCTTAGCCCTTATGAAGGCTATAAATTCTGGCGGAAACGTTGGCACTAGTAAATAAGTTTTTAACTTATTTGTGTTATTCTCTGAACGCACCTCCAACTATT
>NW_027108058.1:5857-7324 GCF_000696795.3 Halyomorpha halys | reverse complement strand
TATTGGACTAACAGCAACTACTACCATATATTGGACTAACAGCAACTACTACCATATATTGGACTAACAGCAACTACTACCATATATTGGACTAATTGCAAATACCACAGATTTTATCATTTTATTCAAAATGGCTCTAACGATGATTACAATCTGTATCCCAATGTAAAAATATGTAGTTCGTATCAACTAGGCCTTATCCTCACTGAAATATTCTGACAATGCTTAAATGTCTAATTTTGAAGTGGCTATAATTTCGTTCATTTGAAACACTATCTGTTGCGGTGCTGTACATCAGACAACTTTCATTTGCTCACCTACCGTACTTATGTCCCAAGTTTTGTGCTACACCAAGTTAGTGAGCTCGTGTTGAAGTTATTTCAGAAAAATAAAGTCTAAAGACCATTAAATTAATACAAAAATTTATTTTTCTATAAAGAAGAAAATTAATACAGAATCATAACATTAACTACTAAACTAAAAGGAGGAAAATTAATGCAGGATCATAACATTAACTACTAAACTAAAAAAAAAATTATCATCAAAAACTATAGAAAAATAAATTAAATTCCTGAAAATTAAAAATATGTTAAAAAGAGAAGGGGAAAAAGTGGAAATATTATTAATAATGGTAGGTATATTAATATGGGAAGAAAATTATTAACACTTTCAACATCGAAAATGTTCTAATGCTGACCTTTCCTGAAGCCCAAGTTGGCTCTGTATTGCAGATCTTGGAACCTGATTTCCACTGGCTCTGTGGCGGGTAGTCTAGTGAACGTCATCTTGTTCCTCGTTTCCAGGGGCAATGCCACCTCAGACTCTTCTGGTTGGCCCATCCTTCTTGTATCTGGAATAAGAATCTTGTAGTTAGGATACCTACTAAAAACAAGTTAGTTACAATATAGAAGATAGAGGCAAGATGATACAATCTGGTAGCAAGAGGCAAGATGATACATTATGGAAGCAAGAGGTGAGACAATACAATATGGAAAGAAGAGACAAGATGATATACAGAAGCCCTCCTGATTAGAGACGGGATCCAGTCCAATTATTTTCTTTTATTTGGATCTGGGGTTACAAAGGATAGGGTAGATTAAATTATAAACTTGCTGAATATTTGAATTTTAACAAAAGAAAATTTTTGTTTAAATAATTATTTCTTGAAAGTCTACTTATATACAGAGAGTAGTTGCTTATGTAGACAGCATGAGAGATAAACTGCAATCAATTCAATCTTTGTTAAAGCTATGTGCTTTTCAGCTCGTTCTTGATTCTCCGCTGGAGGATCCAATGGATCCCCATTCAATAATAAATGACTTCTAGTTTCTTTTGAAAAAACATTTAAAATTGAAATTACAGTTTATGAGCACTTCATCAAGTACATAGCTGAGTATACCTTCCTATTTCTATATAAGTCCTTCATCAAGTACATAGCTGAGTATACCTTCCTATTTCTATATAAGT
>NW_027108058.1:0-852 GCF_000696795.3 Halyomorpha halys | reverse complement strand
ATGAAACAGTTATGAAATGGATATGAAACAGTTATGAAATGGATATGAAACATAACCCTGGCACCTCTGAATAATGTTATTGTTAGTCATAATTATTCTTATGGATTATTTTTATAAGTCATAATTATTCTTACGGATTATTACTATTATAAGGGATTATTATTATTAGTCATAATTATTCTAACGGATTATTATTCTTAGTCGTAATTATTCTTAAAGATTATCATTATTAATTATAATTACTCTTACGGATCATTTTAGGGATTATGATTATTAGTCATAATTATCCTTACGGATTATTATTATAAGGGGCTATTATTATTAGTCATAATTATTTTTACGGATCATTATAATTAGGAATTATTACTATCAAAAATTTATTTAATGGAAAATGTGACAAAAATTGAAAGAAAGTAACTCAGGCTACTTCAAAACCATATATAAACTTATTGAAGTAAAATGTTGGACCAAGAACCCATTTTAAACTGAATGATATTTCTTATTCTGTAACCAACTAACTTATTGAGAATTATATTGATGTTGAAGAGAGATTTAGAGCCATGCCAAGATAATTTGGGGCCCAGAGCACATTTATTTTAGAGGTCTCACTCTGCAAGAAAAAATAAAGAAAAGAAATACTTTCTTGTCATGGGTTTTTAGGATGTTGTGATGACAGCTAGCCTTAATAAAGATATTGATCTATAAAGAGAAGAAACAGGAAGGATAGAGGTGTAATGACTTGCGGAAAGAATAAACAGGAAGGATAGAGGTGTAATGAGTTAAGGAGAGAATAAATAGAGAGGATAGAGGTGTAATGAGTTAAGGAGAGAATAAATAAGAAGGATAGAGGTG
>NW_027108057.1:2861-3911 GCF_000696795.3 Halyomorpha halys | reverse complement strand
AATACATTAGGTTGCTACAATACCATATATACATCAGACATATATACCAGTGGTTTCCGAACTTTATTTTCTATCCTGCCCCATTTCCAGGAAAACTATTACTTAGCCACCTGGAAATCAATTTTTTAAAAAAAAATTTAATAGCAATTAATTAGAAATATATATGTATTAATGTTTTTACCTTTTCCGTAAAATATAGCGAAGAAAGGTTGAGATTAGAAATTAGAAACATTGAGCTTGGAAATTATGAAACTCAGAATAGAATGTAATACAAAAAAAGTTATATATTTCGAAATCATATTAATGAGATGAATGGTCTGGGGGTGCTGCTTTTAGTAATCCTGGGTTCTATTTTCGCCAGTAGTGATATTATTCACCGTGACAACTTATTGTTATTCATCGGCCCCCAAATGAACCTGTGGCCATCTCCGCCCCTCTGAAGGGCGGTGACGCCCACTTTGGGAATCTCTGATAATATACACTACATATATTCACATGATATAACAAAAAAAAATTTCTCTACCTTTTCCTTTTATAATCAATACTCGTCTACACACTAAATACAAATATTTTATTTTTTTATTTAACAATTTCATTCCATTTGACTATTTTACTCTCTCTATTTCACACTCTCAGACCTCCCCTCTCACGTTCGATCCGTTAATCACCGCAGTAGATCAGTTTATAAAATTATAAATAAATTAATATATAGATTTAGAAAAAAGGAAATACTTCAATGAATGGATAAGTTAAAAGAAATAATTTAATAAATAAATAAGTTAGGGGAATACATAAGTTAAAACAGAAATCGACAGGTTCAAAAACTAAAAAAAAAGCAAAACATAAAACTGTATAGTAATAAACATGTAACTAAAAAATAATAGTTTTGTTTTATATACACATTCAACATATCTGGAACATTTTGGTCTTTGTAAATTGCCCATTTCTAAACATAATCCACTTCATCCCAGTTATTTTATTAAAATATATATTCATTTTTAAAGTATTTATAATTGATGGTTTAAAAATTCTCAGTAACGAAAATTTCAA
>NW_027108057.1:0-285 GCF_000696795.3 Halyomorpha halys | reverse complement strand
CAGTCAGTTAAAAGAATAAATATTTACAGAATTAATAGAGCAGTTTTTAGTTAAAGTCATAAATATGGAATATATATTTTATTCTGTTAGAATAGGATGATTAAGAAATTATGGAATAAGTGGGATTTGAAGGTGGAAAGGGTACTAGAAAAACGGATAGAAGTAGGAATGTAATTCCACAAAAATGAGAATCTGATTAGGAAGGTTCGGTCAAAAGTTCCAGACTCTTGTACTACTCGTTCCCCAACCATGATCTACATTGACTTCTCTGTAACTCAAGTGACA
>NW_027108056.1:2897-4063 GCF_000696795.3 Halyomorpha halys | reverse complement strand
GAAAAATTTGTTCTGTCTCCTTTTCTTATGAATTTTTTTTATGACTCCGATTTTCCAAATGATTGTGATAATATAAGTTGCTAAATTATACACGTTCCATAGACCCAAAATTAAGTCTTAATCAGTAATAATATTAATTGATTTTATAATTTTTATTAAATCCAAACGTTAGGGAAATTCTTCAATTCATAAAAACTGGATGAAACTTTTTCCGCCCAATACAAATCACTCACTCGTCCCCAAAATTGCGCATGCGCGAATTTACCATAGTTCGGCCAACGTGTGAGGCCCTGTAGGGTTTCAACAAATAAATTCACCATCAATATATATTGATATATGTATCATCTATGCTTCAAGTTTTGTATTGAATTTTATTTAATATATGAGTTTTATTAATATTAGATTTTATTCTTTTTTACACTAAGGATTCAAAGTTGATATCTAGGCCCCGAATACAATGGATAATAACTAATTCAATTATATTTGTGTTGTTGAATAGCATCATCAAGTATTAAAGATTAGTAGAGTCATGTTACGTAAAAACCTAAGTTATTTTTAGAGATTTGTTAAAATGGTGTTTAAATTAATGAATGAAATTGCAACTATGGCGCTATAGAGATGAAGGTTTCTTAATAAGAAAAAAGGGTGAGCCAAGTATTGACTCGTCCTGCAATTACTAATTAAAATAAAAACAATTTAAAAAAAAAGAGAAATGTTTAAATCAGACTTGTTAAAATTTATAAACATATAAAAAACAAATAAATGTGTACCGTTACAACCCAAGAGTCAGGGGTGAAGTACTTCGTAAGGAAGTACTGTTACTAGATCAACAGTTATGCAAGAGGGTGATTTGGTCAGAATCATGCTCCACCGTCAGATTTTTCCTCAGTTAAGGGTAATATATTTATATATGATTAAATGATAAATCAAATATATAAACATGTAAAAAGAAAATTTTTTATTTCAATTTTTTCAGTATTGTATAAGGCTGGTATGTACTTATTCGAATTTTAAAAGGTATGGAGAATGGTAAAAAAAATTAGGAATAAAATCTAATTACTAAATAATTACAATAAAATTCATTCAATAATCAATGAACTATAAAATTCCTTCTTGAAAAACATTCCTAAATAAAATTTAAAAAGTTCCAGTTATTTCTTTCTATT
>NW_027108056.1:0-1177 GCF_000696795.3 Halyomorpha halys | reverse complement strand
TTAAAAATACAACTGTACATAATAAATAATACATTCAGTAAATCTGATGTTAGTTATAAAATGACATGATACTGACATGTGGAGAATCTACCTATTTATAAAACTCAAATATTTTAAAGAAAAGAAGATCAGGCGCCTCAGAGAGTTCAAAAATGGAAGAGGAAGCAAGATTAGAAACTAGTGGATTTGGATGGCTAGGGAGTTTATAATTGAAGGATTGATATCTGGTTTGGGTTAGAACGGTTACATTAGGAACATTAAGATCTTTATGGATGATTTTAATTTATTTTATAATTATTCGATTTTTCGACATACACACGTTTTGAGTGTGTATGTCCTCCATATAACAAAGTCTCGCAAAACGATTTTTGCCAAGCTCAAAAACAAAAAGTAGTTCGAAACTGAAATTACATTTGGTTTCAATAAATCAATTGGTATCCATGTTCAGTCTCAACACTTTTATTATATTATCAACAGCCCAACGTTTCGGCCAATTCGGCCATCCCCAAAGACAACTTAACAATTAAAAAATTTTATTATACATTCGTTTGTAACATTTATAACAACAATATTATTATTAATAATTTAAAAACCTTTAGCAAGCAATTCTGTCCAGGTCATTATTAAAAAGTCAAATAAATTAATTATTAACAAGCTTGTGTCTAGTTACCTATTATGTCACAATTTTATTTATTTTTAAACTTTTAATTTTAGATCAACTATTTTTAACCTTCCATATACTCAGGTCAGGCTTATAATTAATTTATTTTAAATTGCATTATGGTGAAAAATTTTATTTATTTTATTATTAAAATTCATATTAAAATTAATTGTAAATAGTTATTTAAAATTTTACCCATATTTTGCATAAATTTATTTTGCTTGACATCTCAGCATAATATTGGTTCAAATTTCTTGTATCTGTTTTAAAATTTACTATATCCCCTTATTCCCTATAACATTTCTGTTTATTATATATTTAAGGCGGGTTTAGGCATCCTTATAGAATAGATTTTTCACATTTTTTCGATTTCCTCGAAAACGGCATTAGTAATTTTACATTGCTAATTTAAAATTAAATAATTAATTGAACTGTTAACTGAACCATTATCGTTGAACTCTATAAATTAGTTAAAACGCCTATAATAAATATGCAAACTCCTACGGTTTGCTGCTG
>NW_027108055.1:272647-298069 GCF_000696795.3 Halyomorpha halys | reverse complement strand
TTCAGCACGGAAAAGGCAAATGAAACCAAAATTTTTAGAAAATTGTATATAATTATAGCATTACTTTGAAAGTTATTATAATTATTTTCTTGAAAAAAAAATTAATTTTCATTAAATCAATAATTTTTGTTTACAGCAGCTCACTCGCTGCCCCCCTCTGGGTACGCCACAGAACCAGACGTACCAGAAACATCTAATGAAATACCTTATAG
Organism: Halyomorpha halys; assembly: GCF_000696795.3. NCBI lineage: Eukaryota > Metazoa > Arthropoda > Insecta > Hemiptera > Pentatomidae > Halyomorpha > Halyomorpha halys. The sequence continues at coordinate 297,857 of NW_027108055.1, read as the reverse complement.
ACCATCTAACACGTGGCTCAATGGAAAACCAAAACTAAATAGTTATTCAAGTTGTATTTTTCTTCCCTTCATTCCTCAGAGAAATTTTTTTTTTTAACAAATATCACTGGTATCTAGATTCTTTTCTTCAAAGCATTATTTAGTAAATTAGTAAAGAAATCACTTTATCTTTCAGTAAATTTTACAATAATAAATTATTTAATTTTAGTTTTAAAACATATTTCCAGAGATCCAAAATGGTATTGCTAAAACCTTTTTAGAGAACCCTCATCAATCAATGATATAACTTTTTAGGACTATATTTTTTATCATATGATAGTGGAGCGGGCTGGGGAGAGGGTCCCAGAGCGCTTAATTTAGAAGAAGTGGGTTAGAATCCCACCTGGGTCGGTCAAAATTTATTTATGAAAAGGTGACATCAAGAAATGAATCTTAACATTCCCACTTTGGGTATGTATAGTTCACGACTAGCGCAATAAAACACGAATTTATAAAGGCATATCTTATAATATACTTCGCACTTTTAATAGCTTTAAATTCATTACAATAGGTACCTATTGTAATGAATTTAATAGCTTTAAATTCATTACAATAGGTACCTATTGTAATGAATTTAATAGCTTTAAATTCATTACAATAGGTACCTATTGTAATGAATTTAATAGCTTTAAATTCATTCGCTCTAACTTTTTAATATCAGGAAAAAAAATCAAGGTTAAATTTCAAGATAATTTGAAAAAGTACAACGAACTAAACCTTTTTTAAATTTAATTTCCAACAAAAAATTGAAAGGCGTCATAATACATGACAAATTTGTGCACACTATTCCTGCCTTTGTACAAAAAAAAAATCGATTACTTGATAAATGTATTTCATTACCGGACGCATAACAAACCAGACCGCTCGGAAGGAAAATAAGAAATCTCTTAGCCCTCATAATGAACGACGTGAATTAACAGACATCCGATATGGGGTCCAGATGTTCGCAGGACCAACGTGGGAAGACAAGGAAGAAGATTCAAAGAGGCCAGAACGGTTGAGGAAACTCTTTGTCCATCTCGGAGGACAGTAGTCATCACCCCGAGGGTAAATTATCCCCCTTGAGACAAAAGGGTCGTACGTTAGGGTTGTAACCTCAACTGCTAATGCCCTCTTCGGAGCAGTAGCCTTGTCCGCGAGTATGTGGAGCTTGAAGCTAATTAAATGTTACATGTTAATAAATATGTAACTGTGTTTTTATTAATTTTGTATATTATTTTTTATTTTTCCTTCGTGTATTTCTTCTCCTTTATTATTATTCATTTTTATAATTTATTATTATTATATATAATTTATGAATTGCATAGAACTCTGTGGAGAATACTAAATACATGAGACGAGTCATACACAGGTAACTTGAGTAGAATGTTGTTTGTTACAAAAGTAAAAAAAGAGAACTGCCTACATGATCGAATAAACACCGTTCGGAATTACATAGGTGAATTTAAAACTGAAGATTATTTTTATTTAAATTCACATTTGTATTTGTCATTAATCTTGAATTATTATCAACTCTTACATATAGCTCTTTTAATGTGCGAATGAATTTTACGAAATTTCTAGACGGATGTTCTAGAAAATTTTGATATTTTTTTATCATTGACCTAGAAAATATTTCACAATAAACATATGATCATTCTAATAAACGTTATCTATGTTTCATTTTTGAATTAACATGAAGACAAGAATAAACACAACATGTAAAAATACTCCTGTGTAAGGAATATTACCATGGATCGAGTATATATTTCTATCCTAAACGCATACTCATACAAGTCCAACGAGACTGATCGAAACAATTAGAAAGACATCCCTAAGACGGGACAGGTCACACCTATTTTCAATCCCCAACCCCTGGTCGACAGTTTGTCCAATTAAAAGTTTTTCGTCAGCCTCTACCCCTTCCCCTCCCAAACGCCGAAGAGAAGACAAAAAGTCTGGAAAAATCTATAGAATGACAGCGGAGGATGGAGAGCCCTTCTCATTTTGCCAAACTTTAATTCCTACCAAGCCGGAGAAGAATTTAACTTGGGACCCCTTCCATTGGGGCGGGGGCAAAATCATTAATAAAGTAAATAATTAATGTTTAGAGCCGGGGTTCGGTACGTTTTATCCTAAGGTTTCGGTCATTTAAGAACCCTTCTTATTTCTTACATCCCCCTAGCTTATAAATCCAAACTCGCAGACAATTAATGGGATGGTATTTATCAACGAAATATATATTCGTATATTCCAATGAACGAAAGTGAAACTACAAAACATATGCCGACATTCATTAGTTTAGAACTAAAAAATAACCATTTAAAAAATATTTAATACTGTCAGATTGTATGTAAGAACAAAAAGATTTATAAATAGAAAAAATCTGTCCAAAATCTTAATATTACGCAAATACAATCTTTTTTATATTCAGTAGACTTTTTTGCATTTTCTATGAAAAATGGACCTCAATGACAGAATTTTTATTTCTCATTGAATATAATCAAATACTGATATCATCTCAGTCCTTACAATCAATTCTTCGTATCTCTTTGACGACTTATTATTAACAATTATACCCGTATCAGGACATCAGTTCAGCTCTTTGGATTTTAATTTTGAAATTTAATGCACATGGAATCCATAGAACGTACATACAAGATGATGATAAATAATTATCACAAATACAACATCGATAAGAAATGGAATAGTAATTTCTAGAGGAAAATGAGGATTTTAACGGTTATTTTTTGAAAGTACCTCATCCACTCTCTTGTAACCATCTAAACAGTTTTTTGTGAGTATTTATTTCAATCAGCATAATGGTATGATTTTATTTCTTATCAAGAAATCTTTTATGTGCACTGATGTCAAAGCTACATTACCACAATACTATGATGTAGATACCGCCAGAAATCAAAAGACCTTTGACGATCTCAATAATGATTTTATTAGGTAATTGTTCAGTTTGAACACAACAAAAAACATCCTAAGGATCCTATTGAACCACTTATCACTAACTTCCCCATAGTTTGGAACCCCAAAATAATCAATAAAATACCCAAAAATTAATTTAGAACTCCGAATGTCCCGGAATCGTCACGTATATTTCAAGTGAAAAAAAGTTAGCGAGGCTAGCAATGTTATTTCTAAATATCGATAGGGAGTATAAACTAAAACCAAAAGTCACAACTTTCTCATAAAAAAAAAATATTGTGAATGTTACTAGCCTTTATAGTTAAGATTCATACTCTAGGAGCTGACGACGGATTCATACTCTTCTCCGTTGCATTTATAGATAACACTAAACTCCTTAACTTGAATACGTCACTTTATAATTCGAAATAAAAAATCACGATAGAACGAACCGTTAGATTACAAAAATCCAATTCGGAGGATGAAGAGACACTATGACTTGAATTTGACGCGAATGTCTTATTTTGGTAACATTTTGATTACATTAAAATGTTACTGCTGGTGTTAAAGCTATTAAGTAAGAACGTCATATTCGTTCATTTGGTTTCTTGAGTTTTTATCTTTTGTAAGTATTTCGATAAAATGAGCAATCTGTCTAAAATGTTGGACATAACTCATGGAAAACCCAAATTGGATTAGCAGTAAATTGGATAATTAAAAAAAATCTATATCACGAAAATTCCATAATTTTAAATTTTTGGCTTTAATAATAGTAATGTAGTATGGGCAAGACACTGTCCGAGTTATAATCTTTCCCCGCCGGACCCGCCCCACTAAGACCCCCTGGGGAGCGACGGTCTTATATCACTTTTAAAATATTAGCTTAAAACGGGAAGAGGAGACTTTAAGATAGTTAAATCGAGTAATATTCAAAAACGGCGTGAAATGGGTTTACAATGCGTACATGTTGTATACGTCTTCTTCATGTGATAAGAGTTGATCTATATGTTATCTAACATATAAACTTCCTAGATTCCACAGGACGGAAATGATGTATTATTTAAATAAACATGATTTTTTTTTTATACATAAATGTATAATGTACAATATTTATTATATTGTTTTGGAATACCCCCTTATACAATATAATTTTCTTGATATTAATTACGTTTTACAAATTTATTAATTTTACAATTTGATAAAACAAATCGAAGGTGGGGGGAACCAACACATAAAATAAAATCCACAACATTGGATAAAATTAAATTATATATCATTGAATAACATGAAATACATAGTATTGATTTATATTTACCTTTAGATTCTTACCAATGGGTACTTTCTTTACACGCCTGTATCACTCCATTTTTATATTACATCAAATTTACTCAATTTTTTTCATATAAATACAGTTGTAAATTGCAATAAATAAATATTTACATTAATATGTGTTTAGTTCTTTTGTGTTTATATCCACGGATGCTCTTTAATGTGATTTCCTATTTCTGTGATTAGAGAGTTTAATGAGTTGGGAGAAGACTTGAAGAAATTATGTGTCAGGTTATATATGTAATCCTGTAAGGTTTCTACATTTAATTCAGAGTTCATTTTAGACATTAAGGGGTAATATGTATAGTTATTAGCAATCTGGGACATTTTTTTTAAATACTTGTATTTTTTTTTTTTATATAACGAACTAGTAAAGCTCCATATGGGGCCAGGCATAAGTTAGGACGGGTCTTTGAACCGCTTAATGTAGAATCAATTCATTTCTACTGAATAATTTAGACTTTTGATATAAGTATGGATACATTTTATATAAAACTTCAAAGTTTTCCAATTTCAAATTTATGTGGTGATTAAATAATAGTTTATACCGTCTCTAGTGACTCCTAAGGATTTAGTGGAGTCCCTGAAACTGCAAAGCACGTCATGGAACGATATCGCGAAAGGTTATTGAGAAAAAACAGGATATCCGACTTCGCTGAGTCGGGCTTCCCTCGTCTGATGGAGGAGAATTATCCCTACTTCTGGGAATTCATCTACGGGTGAAAGAAGGTGGTAGGCCCGACGCACTTCACTTTGAGAAGGGTTCGACCACTCGGAACCACGATTGAACCCCAATAAATAAAAAGAAAGACTATTATTGATGGCAGTGGCATGCGTAATCCTAGCGCACTACCCCACTGCGGCCGAACCCTGTATGCCAGAAATGGCGAGGGAGGAGGATTAAAAAAAAAAAATTTCATAAAAATGACAGAATGGGTAATATTAAATATCTTGGAATATTTAAATTTATTAATTTGAAAATCAGAAATTTGGGTTGATAGTGTGGAATGCTCTTTCTATGTTTATTAGGATCATCCCAGTATATTTTTTGTGATAGAAATTTTTAAACATAAATGTTAACAAATTTGTAAGAGACTCTATGGGTACAATGTATTCCGTATATGCTGTAAGTTTAAAAGCAGTAATCGTCGAAAGGCAGAGAAAGGAACAGGTGAAAACGAACTACGAGGTTTTGAAGGCCTATTTATATTTATATTACTACAATTAGAAACACCCATATTGCCCTTTAAAAATACTTTATTTTAAAGAACGAAATGGTTAAAACTTTTTTTTTTTGTCATAATTTTGTAAATGTTTTGAAAAACGAATAACCAAAACTCAAGTGGCTAAATTAAGTATCATCAGCTAATTAATTCAATTTCCATATTTCTCAGACAGTCCCTTTATTTATTCCCAGTTAGAAATGTAAAAAGGGAAGAGATAGACGAAAGATAATTAGTTTTAGCCTGTTTCGCCTGGAGAGAGGAGGGGAGGAGTTGGGTTGTAGGAAGTTGATGGTAAAAAAGGAGTTGGAAATAGCCCTGATTAGTGTAGGGCTCTAATTGGGAGCCATTGGATCGGAAAGAAGTGTTTTGTCTTCCGTTCCTCCTCCCGTTTTCCTTTTTTCACTTTAGTCCTCCTCCTCCTTCGTTAATTAATTTTGTTAATGAAAGTAAAACTCGGCCAACGGTCCACTGATCAAACCGTCCGAGTTGTTCCATCGTTAGGGGCTCATCGGTCGATTTATATTGGCTTCGTCAACGGTTACCATCCGTTCTCCTTCTCTCACTTTATCATTTATAAAATTTGAAATTAAAAAAAATTAATGTTTATATCCAACGTTGCGCAATAATTATGGAATGCAAAATATGAAAATCATCACTAGTTTGCGATTGGCAAAATATATGGTTCTAATAGCTTGGTAATGAATAAGAACAATGTTTAGTAATATAGCAGCTTCATGTGGATGAAATGTAAATCATATAGTTTAGGCGTACCACACAGAAATAATATAAGAATCCAAAATACGCAAAGAAAAGTTTGTCCCATTTCCAAGAGTTAAAGAGGGGGGTATCAACCTTTTTTTCTCACCCTTGTATTAATTTTATTATCTCAAATAAAACCAATACATAATACAAAATAAGAATATGTATACATAATTATCTTTTCTTTGCCTGAAGGGAATTTATGTTTATTATATACATCCCCACGAAATTTGTGCACTTTTATCAATACGAACTGTAATGTTGATAGAACACGAACATAGGTACGAAAGTAAATTACCTTCCTAGTAAATCACCAAGTAATTGGTGTTGGTGATTAGCCTAACTAAGGTCGACTGCGCCCCCAGGAAAATATCTAAACTCAGGATTTATAACTTCTATATTAATTATGTTGTTATGAAAACTTTATATATTTATATTTTAATGTCTTCATTACTAGTTTTGACACCATGTGCTGTGCAAGAATGAAAATGAATTTTACACCTTTTATTTTTACAGCATACCCAGGTGTATTGAAATTTGCGCTTTTCGCCAACCCCTTTGCGCTACAGACCGTTGTGGTGCTCGACCATCTGAGTAGACTCGAACTAGTTTCAGACTAGCAGCAGATCCCAGGTGCCACTTGCTACTGAATCCTCCCATCTCAATCAGTCTGTCTCTTACTCTAATCCCGTACTGTCTCCAGTTTATTAGGTCTCCTCTACTGGAATTCGTTTATAAGGTAGCATTACGTAACCTATCTAGCTTTGTGTGCCACATCCACCCGTTCGACCCTCCTTCCGTATAGCCAATGAACCTCCGTATTTGATCTCCTCCATTGCTACCATTCTTCTTAGATCCTAATGCGGAGTTAGTGTCCAGGACTCCGAGCCGTAGCTGGGAAAGGCGTAGAAACATGCCCTATATCCTTCCTATGTTTAGAGTAGATAAAAGAAATTATGTTTAAGATAATGAAATTTTTGTGGTTTTTGAATTTTTTTTTTTTGAGTTGCAGTAAATGAATATCAACTTTATTTATGCGTAAAAAGTATTATATTCCCTTCCCTAGCTTAGTCGGTCTAAATTATTTTAATATATATTATGGCAAAGTAGCGTGATAATATAACTATCTATTTGTTTTCTTATGCAGATTTACTATTCTTGACATAAGTATTGTCAAATGAATTAAATCAGATTAAATTCAAACAAATTTACTTTCTTTGAAGTAGGCCAACAAATTTTTCTTAATGAAAAAGGATTCGTTTTTGGTGTTCCTTAAAATTCTTGAATATGAATTCGGTTTACACATAAAAATATTTTACCTGGCCAACTTGACTATATTAACTGATCTGAATTATTAAAATTCAGTGATCTCATATAAGAAGTATATACAAAACATTTCTTATGTTAACAAATCATCTAACTTACAAATATATTTTTCGATCTAAATTCTCCATAGCTTTTCGGGAGAAACGAAAGCCAACACTCCCTCTGGCAGAAAGAATCACTCTGGCTATCTCTACACTAAAACGATTCCAATAATGAACGGGCCTGAAATTCAGAACCCACCTTGGACTCTAAAACAACCTGTAACAATGCTACATCTGTCACTTATGCACAAAAATAAATTAAAATTAAATCGTTTCTTCTAAAATTATCACAAGGTAAATCCATTATTTTCATATGGGCTCCAAGCCACATTGGCATTGTTGGTAACGAGCTCGCTGACAAAGCTGCCAGAGAGGCACTCACGCTCCCTGGCCGAGGTACCTCCGTTCTTAGCCCATCAGAACTCAGTATACCCCTTAAATTACATTTATTAGAAAAATGGCAGGCCAAGTGGGGTGAAAACTCTCCGAGTAAATTAAAAGAAATAAAACGACCAGTAAAACCATGGTCAACATCCTACCGCAACAGCCGCAGGGAGGAAGTTGCTCTGACCCGCTTGAGAATAGGTCATACTCTCCTCACTCACTCTCATCTGATCAGAAAACTGCCACCTCCAACGTGCAAATATTGTCAGTCCATTCTTACGATTAGACATATTTTTGAAGAATGTACTCACTATTTCCCAATAATAAACAGGATAGGACTGACCCCAAATTTATCAGAAGCTCTCACAGATGAGGAAGCTAAAATTACATTAGTGTTTGAATTTTTAAAACCACACCGCCTTCTTTATAAATTATAACTTTTAAATTTTAAAATTACTAAATTTTACTTTTATCCATAGACGTTGATGACCAGAGGATTTTACGCTTTTAAGCAACAATCAACACCAAAACATTTATTTTTTTGAACCGTCTTCTGACTTGTTTTTTCCTTTAAAAAAAACGGTCAATAATAGTGAATAATTGATAATTTAATCGAAAATTCTTAGAGAGAAAAACTTTATTAAAAAAGTTGTGCTGTCCAACTGTATTGGGTGCTAATTACACAATACTCATACCTGGTTAAAGATTTTTTAAAAATATTATAATATGTATGTATAGTACAATAAATATATAATAGTAATAAATTTTTTTTTCCTTCTATATTTTTATTCTTTTTTTTAATCTCTTTACCTTATTATTCATCATCTTTTTTTCATTATTTATCTATATATCTAATTTTTTTTTTCTTAACCCAATACATCTTTCCTCTTTTTCTCTCATTAACAAACATAAAATAAAGTTTAAATATAAATATTAAGAATTTTAAATCGAATAATAATGGACACATATTAAAAATTCTTATTAGGGTATTTCGCAAGTAAGAACTATTCAATTGAAATAAAAAATAAAAAAATCAACAATTATCTACAAGGATATAACTATATGCATGCATACATTCACATAAAGATAATCAATCTAAAATTAAATATAAAAAGAAATAATACCTATAAAATATAATACATAAAAATAATTGATAAAATCAGTAATAAATAGATATAGAATAGTAATAAATATTAAAAAGTATAAGATGTCTATTAAAATATTTCAGATAAAATTATAATTTTAAAAATCAAATATCGTCAGGAGCACCCTCCACATTGAGTCTTGAGAGGGAGAACCCTCCCAAGGTAAACAAGGAAAAGATCCGTCAGCTAAGATCAAAAAATAATTATTTCTAATTGATAGGTAATAAATATTTGCCGAGCCAATCCATTGGGTCTTTTTCATCGTAAAATGGAGATTACTGAATTCAATATTAATTAATCATTAGCTCCGAAAGACTAAGAAAACGCTCAAATGTTATCAAACCCCCCCCCACTCCAATCGGTAACGGTCTCTTCCCCTAAATAAAAGTTAATTAGCAACTGGAACTTTTCTCTTCCCATCTGAGAATAATTTCTTCATTTTCTGGCAATGTTTCGTCTGTGGGGGAGGGGGAGAGGGAGAGGAAAGGAGAAGAAGAAGGAGGAGGAAATATTTATAACAAAATGAAGCCGAACAATAAAAAGAGCCTTTTTGAAGGAGAAACGAAGAGGAGCAGAGAGAAGAGATATAAAAGCTGTTCTGATTATGAGAGCCCCTGGCTCGGGGTAAGACCCTCGTTTCCAACTCAATATCTCGCCTAAAGCCGCCCGTAAAAATAAAAAGACTCCTCAAAAGACGCTCCTGCAGAGGAAGAGAGGGCTAAAAAATAATTATCTCTTCTCCTCCCCGTGGCATTAAAAAGAGCGTGTAAACTTTATACCCTCCTGGCTTATCTTACAGTCTTATCCGACACTTTTACCGGAGAACATTTTATGCTCAAGTGGGAGGGAGTTAAAAATACGTTCTAAACAGCGATTACCACTTCGGGTATAAAACTTAAAAAATATCTTTTCATAAGTGTGAGAAAACTCTATAGTTTAAATTTAAACAGCTCCAAACATTAGCTTCATTCGAATATAAGGAATAAGAATTCGTTAAAAGATAAAAAAAAAAAAGATTAAAAAATAGGCATTGTTTCATTGAACCCTGAGGTCCGATCCGATACCGATCCCAACATCGAGGTATTTCGAAATAATAATCTTCGAAAAAATTAGTGAACACCAAATGGAAAGATTGGCGTCAAATGATGAGAAGGAACTTGGACATTAAGTTTGATATTTCATGTCATATTGTTTAGTTTACACATAATAATCATAATAAGTAATTATCAAAACGATTGCTGTTATTTTTATGATGCTATCATAGAATCATATATCAATAGGACATATCGCTGGTCCGGAAGAATAATGTCAAAACTGTAAACAATGTGAATTGAGTTGACATAATTATTTGTCAATTTATAAAATTGAATAAACCCACCAAAACAATAAAGTCAATGTCACAAAATTTTACAGTATCATTATTTTTGAGGGGCAGTGATATAATCCACATCTTACAGTAGTACAAGAGCACAAGAGAAGAAAAAGTCAGTTATTTCGCTCCAACTTTTAATTAATTTAATAAAAACTATGTATAATTACTAGTAAAAAATTATAAGTCTCGTATAGTAAGGAGATATAAAATATGGAGGCAGTTTCAAAACGTTAAAAAAAAATATTTCATTGGGAACTCCATATCGTCAAAACTACCCAAAACACTAGAAAACCTATTTGAACATAATTTAGAGTAGAGTAAATTTTCTAAAATATGGACGCTAGTTGCTTATGTACGATAGTTCCAGTGATACATTTTTTTTTATATATAAAGCAGCATTTCATTAAAATTGTACTGACAGTAGACGAAATTTATATCTCAAGAACTGTGAGACGTACAGATGCCTATTAGCACTCAAATTAAAGTAATAATAATAATAATAACATTATCTTCGTAGGAGTACTAGTTTTCATGATGTTTGCTAAATTAAAATGATTACTAGTTGTTCAGACATAATATCATATGCAATATTTATATTCATATACAAAAATTATAAATACTACTACCCCTAGAAAGATCAATGTTATAAACAACATTATAGTACATTAAATTAGCTTTAATTTGAGTGTTTCTGTACGTCTAATGGTTCCTGAGATAAAGATGTTTCACTAAATACTAAATTTCCATAAAATATTTCATGAAATCTTGGTTTAAAAAAAAAAACTGTCTCAGGAACTATCGATAGTTAACAACGCTGTTATGGCTCATATTTTAGCAAATTTAGTCTACTTTAAATGGTGTCCATTAGATTTTCTATCGTTGTAGTTTTAACGACATGGAGATCAAAAATAAAAAAAATTATTATTTTTTACGTTTTAAAACAGTTACCATTTTTTATTCTCCTTTAATTTAATGATTATTCGTTGTTACGATTTACTAAATATTCGTCAAAGTAATCAAGAATTGGAATAAAATGAATGACTTTTTTACCACCGGGCTTCAACTACTATTAGACTTTACTGGTCAACCCCGTAAGGCCTCTTTGGTTTTCTTTACCAGACATGGTGTAATGGAGCAACAAATGTAAATCTAATTTTTCACTGTATAAGGTCCATCTAATAAAGGCCTGATAAACCTTCATTACACAGGAAAATGCTTTCACTTGTTTAAAAATTTCATATGCAACATGGTTTGGATCAGAGGTCAATTATCATCCTCATGAAAAATTTCTCTGAAATCCTGGTCCTTACCTAGGAACATTCTCACTTCACGTAGTCTGAAATTTATGTTCTTTTTAATACCTGTTTTAAATACCCCTTCCTGTTAATTTTTGTCATACGGGGAGAGGGAGGAGGGAGGGGGTAATCTACAGGTACTACCCTAACCAGGGGGTGGATCTTCAAGAAATTTCCTTATTATATCTAATTAAATCAGTAAATGCAAATCATGAGTATCAATTAATGCACCAGAACCATTAAAAAGTACGATAGCTTAAAAAAAAAAGTAATTCCGAGTAAAAATAAAAAGGATACGACTTAGGACCATACTTACCGGCTGAAACTTACGGAGATTAATGCAGAGTAAATTTTTTTTTAAATTTATTTAATGTAATTTACAACTATACGAAATAATAAATACAATAAGTAAATATGTGGAATGTTTCATTTACACTTGAAAATCTTGGGAAGGAACCACCCATTGGTGGTACTAACCAGGGGATGGATCTTCAAAAAATTTCCTTATTATATCTAATTAAATCAGTAAATGCAAATCATGAGTATCAATTAATGCACCAGAACCATTAAAAAGTATGATAGTTTTAAAAAAAAAATAATTCCGAGTAAACATAAAAAGGATACGACTTAGGACCGTGCTTACCGGCTGAAACTTACGTAGATTAATGCAGTGTAAACATTTTTTTTAAATTTATTTAATGTAATTTACAACTATACAAAATAATAAATACAATAAGTAAATATGTGGAATGTTATATTTACACTTGAAAATCATGGGAAAGAACCACCCGTTGGTGGTACTTCAAGCATTAGTTTAAATTAGAAGGTCACGTGGGCATCTTCTTTTCAGACGCCTCGGAGGATTATCAGGGATTGTTAAGAATGAGAGATTAAAAACTAATGGGCTAGGATGAGTAAAGAGTTTGGAATGAAAAGACGCATATCTGTTTTGGGTCAAATCTTTGTGGATGAGTTTATTTGTAACGTAATAAGGAGCATCAAGGATTTTACGTAGGATTTTGGATTGTAAGGATTTGATGCGGGAGGAATTTGATGGTCTGGTAGAGCCCCAGAGCTCAATCCCATATGTCCAAATTTGTCTGATTATCATAGTGTATAATAATTTTTTGTAGTGAATGGGAAGTTTAGAGCGTTTGTCAAGTAGCAATCGAAATCTACAAGCAGTTTCTTGTCGTTTCAGTTTTGTATGTGGATTCCAAGTAAGTCTCTTGTCAAGATGGAGTCCTAATATCGAATCTGTTCAACAGGCGTTCAAACATACAAGTGTTTTTTTGAATATTAATAGATTGTAAATGTGAACGACCATGTTGGGTTTTATGTATGAGTATATTTTTTTCTTATATCTGGAATATTTTTATACTTTTATGTTTCATGGAAAAAATTATTATAATTGAAATAATGGTAATAAAACTAAACATATTTAAAGAAAGATAAAAAGCTAGAAAAAAAAATTAAAATGTGTAAGGGAAGAAATGAAAAATAATAAAAAGGGGAAAAAATCATGTATAAATAAATTTTTAAAACAAAATTTATGTGCCAATTTACAAAATTTAATGCTCTGACTTTTTGTATTAATATAATTTTAAAAAATGTTGTTTATTAGTCATAAGTAAGTTGTGCATGAGGTAACCCAATGAAGTTGGGCTGCACAACATTTTTAATAAAGTGTTTTTTCTCCTTAACTAATTTTACCGAACTAAATGATAATTACAATTTTGCCTTGGATGTACAATAAATATCATTATAATCCTAATAAATAATTCGGGTGTCCTAATAAGAAATGATAATTACTCTTTTTATTTATTTTTTTTAATGTTACAGATACATACAAAGTAGGTCACTATTCAGAATAATTAACATGTGCTATTTACCGGCACTTTTATTTATATGTATGTGCCTCTTACTATAATTAATATTATTACTTTTGTCCTCCTCCCCCTCAGACTTCACTAGCTTTTAAAACCAGTGGCTTGGTAGAGAGAGAAGCGCAGGGATTTTCGACAGTCCTGCTTTTTCCTCTTGAAGTAAGAAGACAGGTTCCGTTCAGAAATCCCCAGGGTGAATGTAATGTTGTAAATAGGAATGTATTTAAGATGTTTTCTTTCAAGGTAAATAATAGTTTTATAAATAAGGTTATGTAATTAAGAAATGTATGTATATATATTTTGGGATGTTGAAGATTGGTCAATAATACAACTATAATGAGACGACGTTTCGCAATTTTATTGTTTGCATAATCATGGCCTATAATGAAAAAACAGCTTTTTAGAACAACTCAGGGTTTGTTGTATGGTTGTTTTGTTGTATAAAAAACCAAAAACAAACCCTTCCTTCAAAAACTAACCTTACTCCATTTCACCCCTACTCAGATCTGACACGAACCTTGAGTTAGTTGTATCATATTAATGTAGAACAAACTGTAAAAGACAATTACAAATCAAGTAATGTTTTTATTAAGTAATATTTATTAATCTTAAATTATATTAAGTACATGTAGTTTTTAATAATTAGTTGAAGAAAATATTTGTTCTAAAAAACTGTTTTGTTTTTTTCATTGTAGGGCTTAATTATGTAAACAATAAGGTTACGAAACGCCACCTCAATATATTCGTACTATTTACTAATCCTCAATATTGACAAATATATATATATCTACAACAGTCAAGAAAAAAGTTATCAATATATATTATTATAGAGCAATAAGTAGAAAATTAGATGTATTTATGCAAAGGAATATTAAATTAAAAAAGAGAAAAAAAAATGGACCATGAAAGAAGAGATTGAGCGAGGGGGCCTAGATGGCGGAATATTGTTTAAAAACCTCCCCTTCATTCCCCTTCGAAATAAGGAACATTTCATTTTCTTCCAGTTCGCCTGGAATCTCATTTGGATGGGCCTCCTCTTCCCCTACTTTAGTACTCCTCGAGTATCGGCACAAATCTTTCTCAATTCCACTGTCACTCGCTATTTTATCTCAATTATTTCCTATCCCATCAGACCTTCGCCCTCTCTTATGTACCGTCCAATTTTAATAATCTATTTGAGATGGATTTAATTGTCAGGGTTCTATCCACTAATTGTCAACGAAAGGAAGATAGTCCTCAAAATTTTAAAGGCCATGGTTTCAAAAAGAGCCGAAATATTAATAAAAAATGTATATTAAAAAAGAAATAAAATATTTAAATATGAAAGTCAGAGGCATGTCATCATTTCCTTGGAAGATAAATATAGAAGCAATCACGCGATCAATGAAAATTTAGTGATTACTGGATGAAAATGTTTTTACGAATAAACTATTTTCATACATTTAATAAATTTTGATATTTACAAAAAACCCTAACAAAAAAAAAGTTATCTCAAAAGAACTTACAACATTTCGATGATGAACAGTCAGTCTTAATGCAGCTAGCATGTTATTAGAACTTCTATAAAACTATCCATGCCAAAAACATACCCTATCATTCATCTGCATATACATATCTCTCTCACATTAAAACATTACAACTTATCTGAAGAAAGAAAGGCCAGCTGAATACATTATGGAGAAAATGGATGCGAGAATAACTAATGTATTTTTACTACATAGACTAATGTATTTTTACTATATCTTCCGAGACTGCTTTACAAATTCCATAAATTCCTCTCTCCCTATATACTTTCTCATAATGCAATTCTTTCTCACTGATAGATTATTCAAAGTAAACCACATTGGTTCCTATTCACCCCTCTTCTCTCAGTTCACTGGAGTTCCTCGAAGTTGTGTCCTCGGCCCCATCCTCTACACAGTATATACAACTGACATCCCAACCAATCCTAACACTATCCAATGTTGATTATACCCCTGTAGAACAGACTCGCTACTTTGGGTTACAGCTGGACAAACGACTAACGACTAACTTGGAATCCTCACACAAGACTGAAAAGGCAGGAAACTGCACGTCGATTTCGACTATTACACCACTTATCAGGCAAATGGTCTACACTTCCAATTCATTACAATAGACTGATCTATATGACAATAATAAGGCCTATCTGGACACACGGAGTTGAGTTTTGGGGCTCCACTAAACCTTCGAATTCCTCTCTTATCCAATCCTTATAATCCAAAATCCTTAATGCTCCTTACTTTGTCACAAATAAATTCGTCTATAAAGAACTTAATGTTCCTTATACAACCAATCTAGCCGGAACCAGGTGTCAGAAAAGAAGATGACCTCGAGACCTTATATTGTAAACATGTTTTTAGAGTGCTACCAATGGGCACTTTCACGCCTGTATCATACAATGGTATGTTCTTGCGCCAAATTTACTTGTTCTATTTTATGAACAGTTGTAAATATCAATAAATAAATTTAAAAATATATATATTTATTTGATAACTTCTTTATTGGAATTAAATGAACTCACTCAAACCAGCAGTAGTACTTGTTACTGTTGCTGAAATCAGTACTATAGTATCTATTACTCTTTATCTATCATATAATCTAAGATATAAGGCGATTGGTAACTAATGTTTTAGAGAAATAATTAATCAAACGACGTTTCACAACATGGTAGTTCCAATGGTTTATTATTGTGTGTTCTACATAACTCTGCTATTTACAATAATTTTGGGCTCTTCAACCCTCAAACTCCCCAAAAAATAACCTCAGTATTTTTTCCCTATACAAATATTTTATCAAAAAACTGTCGAAAGATACAAGTATACATATTTAAATTTTGTTGCCTTGTTTTTTTTAGAAACAAAAATAATGTTTCTATTTTTGTTGCTACATTTTCATTGTTTCCATGATATTTCTACTGTATTGGTCCTCAGTCCAACTTCCTCTCGTCCATTATGGTAATACAGCATTAGGCAGGATTTGCAGTACTGTTATACGTGTTCAAGTCAAAAGGTACCTATGTGTCTATCCTGATGCGGATAATTACAACATATTCTCTACTTGTTAATTGTACTTTTTTCGACTAGGGACTACAAGTTTATTACCCCTTTGTTTAAACCCACTGAACTGTTGTTTTTTTATGTATATGTTAAAAGTTTTAATTTAAAAAATATTAGTACTTACAATTATTATTACATTGTTTCGGGATTTTTTTTAGCTTGATGAAAAATGGTGGGTAACCGAATCAATCATTCCTATCCCGTTGGTGATTTATTCCTTTGAGATTTTTTTATTACAGCGATTATTATTAAGATTGACTGGAGCTCTATGAAACTGCTATAAATCTGCAAAAGTCTCAATGAAATGGCCGAAAACGCCTACCCAGCAGTGCTAAGCCCAGAAGAAGCCCTTCCCACCCCTTAGACCATGAATCCGAATATAATTTAGAGAGAGACGGAGCGACAGAGTCCGAACACAGAAGAAAAGGATTACTGGGAAACGAAGCTAGAGTTGGCCCCTTCCCGCTATAAATGACGGAGCCTTAAGTATTATAAATTAAAAGTTTTACTGTCGGCTGGGGAGGTCGTCCGTCTTAGTCCGGGTGAGGATTAAGGCGTCGGTTTGGGGTAGGCGCCCGGGGGAGATTATCAAAATTATCCAATAAACCTCTCCTTTAAGAGACGTATAAAATTTATTAATAAAACTTAATTTCATTCCTTATCTGAAAATATTTATTTTATTTTTAATAGTGTTTCCTCACTAGCCCAAAGATAGGGAGAAAGCCTCGTATTTAGGAAGGAAATAAAAGAAAAACATTATCTAATTTGTGAAGATAGGTGTTATAAATGGAAGAGTGATAAATGGGCTGGTTTTATTATTGAAGTTTTTAATAGTTTAAATGATTAAAATAAAAGTATCATCGTAATGATTCGACTTGATCCTTATATTCTGCAATAGAAAAAGAAATTAAACCTAAAAAAAAATTAAATTATTAATTAGAATTAATAGATTTTAAGGAGTGCTTGATTATGGCCTGAGGGCTAAAACGTTGGAGAGAAATAAAAAAGTTGGGATCAAATGAAGTTATTTTATTTTATTTTTCTAACAAAAGTATCTATTCATAATCGAAAAGTTTTAAGAATTTGTCTGTTGTCAAATCCATATTCAACTGTTGATTGAATCGTTAATCAGATTTCGATGACATTATCTGGGGTTGTGCGAATTGGTTTCTAGTTTCTGCTTATCGATTTTATCAGATTCTGTTAATTGCTTAAGCATGTGAAAATAAATTTTCCACAGCACACCTACTATACTTCGAAAACTACTCCTCTGATTTAGCCCAAGATTAAAGAGAATTTTCTGATAAAGTACGAGGATAACTTACCCATCTGGATTTTAAATTTTAATTAGGTACTCGAATTTAAAAACAACTATTTAATAGCTAATGTTCTTCATAGAACTAAATAAACTTTTTAGTTAATTATACTTAACTAATGTTCAGAAAGGTTGCACAAACCAAAGTTTAACCAATAAAAAGTACTAAGTTTAACAAAATGAAAAATCACCTAATTGAAAGTCTGATTAGGAAAATGTATTGGAGAGATGAGAAATTTCCTGGACGCCAAAAACTAACTGATGTCAATGTTACAAGGTACATTAGTCAAGTAAATTGTGTGATTTAAACCAAACATGTTTAATACTGATTTATGTATTGGTTGATAATAGTAATATTTTTAAAAATTGCAACAACAGCAATAATATTTCTTTATATTTCAAACAGTATAATAACATTGTTATCCATCAACAAGAAAATAAATAAACAGCTTTTTATTTACGATTAATACAAAATAAATAAATAAATTATCCCATAAGTGCAATGGATATCCATGAATTTTATTTCGAATAAAATATTAAATTGTATATAATTCATTCACAAAATAATAAAATCGTGTTTTGTAATTTATAGTGCGTTCGTAGATCACAAATATTATACGTATTTATTAAAATATAGAATATGTATATTTGTTCATCGAAAATGCAATCACTCACGATTAAATGTAATATATATATAGGAAATAATGTCTCACGGATTTTTACCCCAGTTTACAGGAGGATAATTTGGTAATGACTAGTTTTAGTATAAAAACTATAATAGATATGGATGTTTGCGTTATGGATTCATATTTTGGCTATATTTGTTATTCCCCTGTATGTGTTTGTTATATATATTTTATAAATACGCATATGTATACATTAATAATATATAAACTAGCAAGCAATATCATATATTACCAGTTTAATTTTTTTTTTTTAGCGGCTTAATATAATCTTTTCCAACAACACTTTTATTTTTTTTAAATTAATCATTGTAAAATTATTTATATTATAACGAAAACATTAGTATACCAAATAAAACTTTCTGTTAAAAATTTTTGTTTAATAATAATTGAATAGTAAAATTTCAAATCATCACATGTCCATTTTTCGGAATCTATTTGCTCCTCTTTATCAATGGGGCAATCTGTGACTTATAATAGATATAAAATAAATAGTCTAAAACATCACAAAATCTATGGAAAAATCACCGAAAGAGTACATTAGGAATAAATTTACAGCAATTTCATATAATGAACCAGAGAATCACTTTTCTCTAATGAATATAAAATCTGACTTGTATCGATGGCATTCGGTAATAAAAACGAATTAAACAAATTTAGTATTTTACATATGATCTTATCACTTCTTAAAAACTTATTTTATGGTTTAAATAATAAAAATTTGATTCATTTATCACTCATTATTAATATTTTAAAGGTCCAACGTTTTGGCCAAGGTCAATATTAACTATAAATTCACAACTCACATCCAATTATTAAAATATTCTGCGAAGGTCTAATACTTGTAGTCAAATTAACCTATCTGGTCACTTTCTCATTTAATTATATAACTTTTAATTACAAATTCTTTTACACCAAAGAATTGTTGATAAGTGAGAGATAATAGTGTATGATAATTTGTTATAAACTTAAATAAAAAAATATATAATAGGTTATTTGGCTAAAATTATTAGACCTGGCCAGAATAGTCTGCAAACAATTTTAATAATTCGATATGATGAGTGATTTTATAGTTAAGATTGTACTTAAGAATGCCCAGGGTGTCTGAAACATTGGACTTTAAAAATATTAACAAACAGTGTTTGAAACTTAAATGGATAAAATTTATTTAATTTAAACAAATTGGATATTTTTGTAGTTTTTTTTATAATGTATCTTTTACTGGAATATTTATCAATCAATGATACTACTTAGTTTAGCTTTGTGAAACACAAACAGGTATGTACCAGGTTCTCAAAAATTTAAACAAATTGTAGGCTTTTCTTTCACAAACAATTTTCTAGACTATGTTTAGTACAAAATATACACTTCCGAGAATAGCTGGATTCCCATTTTATTTATAATCCATATACACATAGGTATAACACCGGAATGGTTTAAAGCGCGTGAAATAACAAATGAAATCAAGTACTGTCCAGCATTAAAAATATACACTTTATTGTGACCCGTAAAGCTAAGTGTCCCATCAACCTACTGGAATAAGCCTAGACGAACCTACCCTGAGTATATTAATCCAGAATCTAGGATTGTAAATTTCTTTATATATATTTAATCTAAAGGTAATAATTTTCCATAATATCAATTTGATTTTTTTCCCTTCATTTCAAATTGGTTCTCTAAGGCACACATAGATATGATACCGCATATCAATTTTTATTTAATATTTACTAGTGAGGGAATAGTCTCCCACAGGAGATACCCCAAAGGAAACATAATTGAAGTAAATATGAAATAAGGAATAAAAACCAACGTACGAGTGACTGTACAATCTACACAATGAAATAAGGATGTCCTGTAGAGGGGTCACAGTCTACGTGTTGGTATAGGCGCTCTTAAGTTGTAGGCAATTGTTCCCTTAACTGGTGGTAGCTGAGTATGAAATTTATTGAATCAGTTTTTAATGAACTCTTCTATGGGTTCTACTATTGGTTATTTCTTATTAATCATAAGGTATCAACTTGAATTCTTAAAATCGTATTTTGGAAAGTTTAATGTTATTCCTCTGAATGCATCATGAAGTATGGATTTACGTTGGTTTTCATGAAATATTGTGATTTCAGACTTTAAATAGATATACACCTCCATTGGTTGTCACAGTATGAAAATCTTGGTTATGTATATTTGGACTGTCATATTAATTTTCTATTAATAGTCCAATCAAATTATTTTAAAAAATTGTAAAGTCCAAAAAAGAAAAATAACAATAAGCGTCCTCCCTCCCTTCGATCGTTTAGTACTACCACAAAATGATATCCTTAAAATTCCCAAGGATTTGTGTTTCGGGATTAGAAGTAGGGAAAAGTGGAAGAGGTAAACAAACCTACAATTTTTCGGATTTTCGTTTATACCTAAAAAAAAGGAGTTTAATGAAAATTGTATTCTTAACAAGATTGAAGTAAATTAAATTTGTTAATAAAGTGGTTCTAAAATTTTTTTTATCCAAAACCATGTAGTACAATGGATTTTCCATTTCTTAGAAAAACTTGTACTCCAGTCATATCACACAACCAATCCTATTATTTAAGATATAAATATTACTGTTCGACTTCCGTCAAAATAGCCATGACGAAGCCCTGCAACGTGGAGCGAAACGTTGGCTCAAATAAAAATACAAAATGTTACTATTTGAGTTTAATTTGACCGCACCCGGAATAGATTCCATTTATCAATATTAAACATTTAATTAAAGACTCCATCATTTAAAGTAGAAAAATTACCATTCCTATCCTCAAGGCAGTTTATGCAAAGCTCAAGGGAAAAACTGTGAAGAAATAAGGCAAGGAAAGGAGAGGAATTTTACATTTAAAATTTTCCAGGTCGGGTTTTTCCATCTGAAGTAGAGAGGAAGAGGCCGGAGTTATGAGGGAGGGGAGGAGGAGATTGCAATTTCCAGACGTTGAAAAAGAACAAAGGGAAATAAAATGGCGGGGCGGACGCTGGGGGGTGGGAGGGCTTTTTATTGCTTTTTTCCCCGCCTCGTCCTCCCTCGTTATATAATATCAAACCTCTCTCTTCCATCTCCCTCTGAAAGGGTTGCAAAAAGAGGGAAAGAAAATTCCCTCCCCCCCTCCTCCTTCCGATAAACGGCCCTTTCTCTCTCTTCTTGATTGCTCTTCTTTCTCTATCTCTCCTCTTACCGTTATGAACGCTACGGGCGAGGGGTGAATTAACAAGGGACCATTTATGATTTTACCTTTTAGTACTAATTATAAAACGAAACGGATACGTCAGAGAGGCTTGACTG
Organism: Halyomorpha halys; assembly: GCF_000696795.3. Lineage (NCBI taxonomy): Eukaryota > Metazoa > Arthropoda > Insecta > Hemiptera > Pentatomidae > Halyomorpha > Halyomorpha halys. Next base: position 275,781 of record NW_027108055.1, on the reverse strand, counting down.
TTTCAACTTCGCAGCGAGAAAGCAATCTAATAAAATAAATTAATAACGCTGTACAACAGAGAAAATGTTTCGTACTTAAAAATATGTGATATTAATTTATTGATATCAGTAATTTTTCCAATTGAACATGAAAATTGCCATTAGAAAAGATTTAATTTTATTTATGATGAAGATGAGGATCTCTTATTTTAACGTACGAAGATTCTCTATTGTATATATTTGAAAAATAAAATACACAATAACTCTGTTTATCCCCTTTTCTTTTCTTTAATACCCCACATACGATATATTTGTCCGGCTGCTAATTACTCTTATGATCAGGTGAGTAGCTAAAACAATTTTTAGAAGGGGTGAATTCTTATATTCTATCTTGATTATTTCCTAATTGTACTTAAGAAAAAAATTTCCCAACTAGACTATTAAGAATTTTTTATAATTATTTAGGTTCAATATATAAAACAAAAATCTGCTGCACCACTACAACACATAAAGGGTCATGGAAGTAGTACTCTGTAAAGACTCTTACTAGACCAACGGTTGTCCAAGGAGGTGATTTGTTCAGAATCAGGCTTGACCGACAGATTTTTCTTTAATTAAGGATACCCAATATGTGAGGCTGGGTGGGTCGGGAGTACTCCTGAACCCATTCACAGACTCACAGCTACAGTATCAGATTAAGTAATTATCTGTCACAACGGGATTCGAATCCGGGTCCTTGAAGATAGTAGCACAATACCACACCACTGAGCCACCTCGCTCCCAGGCAAAATATATGTATTCTAAAAATGATTTTAATGGCATATGGATTAAACGCAGTAATTGTAATTTCAATCAATAAATAATTTTTGGAAAAAGAAAATGTTTACCCAAATAATTATAAAAGAACCAAAAGACCTCCTATAATGTTTGTGTATCTGGTATAAAATATTTTAATTTTATTCCATTTTTTTGGATTTGAAATTTTCACTTAAGAGCTACATATGTTGAATATAGGCAATTTCTTTTTCATTTATTATATCAAGATTTCGTAACTTGAGATATACACGTATTGGTTTTAAATTCTAGTAATTATTTGAGTAAATTTTTTTTCTATAATTTTCGCATTTTGAAAGAGATTTTCAAATCCCAAATTTCCCAACTTTTGGGAACTTCAAATCATGGAGTAGAGTTGACACTCTCCCCCGTTTTTCTCCCATATCTACTTCCTAGTTGTTGAGAGCACAATAAAGACTTATTGCTGCTTTTTTCCAGTAATGGGACATCTGAAGGACCATTTTTTTTTGTGTGTGTGAGTTTGAGGTATTGTACAAATTGCACCATAGACTGGAGTTAATTTGTGACAACTATAATAGCTAGGAAAGTCTGTAGTACGACCTCAGTAAAAAAAAATGACAGTCTAAAATTTTTGGAATACCTCCTACTCAAAAAAAAAAAATAATGTTTTTTTTATTTGATGAGCTATTATTCAAGATTAGCAGCGTTATTATTTACTAAATTAAATTAACATTCCTTTAAAAAAATATAGACGGATTTGCGAGAAATATATATATAGCTCAGAATTTTAATCTTGATTAACTCTGCCATTTCTGAACAATATTAAATATCAAATAGTTATGAAGCTTTGGTTATTAAACAACTACACGAGTTCATTTCTAAGAAAAGTGAGGGGAATCATAAATATTATTTATAATTTTCTTCGAAGTTTAAAGTGGAACGTGGCCCCTTTTTTGCTATCTTTTTCTCGACTCGGTGGAAACAAAGCACTCCGGCTGGCAATATTAATATTGATTTGAGCTCCTTTTAATTAAATATGGTAATTAAATAAAAGGGAGTCCGAATCTTTAGCGAGATGGAAGGGGCCACTGTTCCATCTCATTCTCTTTCTCTGTTCTCTCACTTTATTTATTACCTTTCCAACAAAGAGGAAGAGGAAATGTTTATTAAAATTTTAAAAGGTCATTCTAAATTATTTCTATATACTAAAATAGTTTAATTTTTTTTTGTTATACTGAATATTAGTAGAGGTACGTATGAATATGTTGAGATATTTTTCTAAACTAGAATGAAAAAAATTAAAAATTACAAAATACGAATCATTATAGGCTTTAATTTAAGTGAAATAAAAACAAAAGGGAGCAGCAGACCTGTGTCAGTGAGATCGTATTTGCTCCTCAATTTGAATAGGAGTAAAGTGTACTTTAATTGTTTCATTAATACTACAAACAAAGAAAAGAAAAGGCAAAAGGAGGAGGAGTAGAAAGTTGAGACAAACCAAACATTAAAAAAAGTAACAAAATCGGTCAAATAATAAAAAGTATAAAGCGCCCGTATCTCCACTAATAATAGTCCTATTTCGATGTTACATAATTTATCACAAAAAGTGTAATGAAGTTTTCTTTACTTCATATATTTTTTGTAGATCCTTTACAATATTAAAAAATGCTATATGGAAATTCTTAATAGATTAGAAGGAAAATACTTTAGGAATGTTCAAAATTGTTGGATCCGTTTTGCGCTGGAACAAAAGCAATACAGGGTGTACGATTATGTACCCGTGCATTGCTAGCTGATACTCTGCAAAATTAAAAATAAGTATCAAAATTGGTCAATTGGGAGGGGCTGAAGACCAAAAACCGGAGAAAAATATAGTCGATAGGCATAGGCAGGATTTTGCCAAGGGGGAAGCAGTCCTCAGCCCTTCACAAACACATACATACAATACATACAGACATATGTAGTCCATTCTGAAACGTTGGGTAAAAGAAAGATATGTAATTCCGCATTCCTACAAATCCCACACCATTTTATTTCTACTTCATAAAATTCAATCACTTCTTTCCCTATCATTACCTTCCTAATTATAGTACGTTTCCAGAAAGAAAGTTTCTATCAAATAAGTTCAATATTTTTTTTTCTCTTGGTTCAGTTAAACTGATTCCTTGTTCGCTTCCTTAGTTAACACTAATCATACCAAGACTTAATATATACCTATTTCTACCATAGCGGGTCAAATGACCCGACTTTATGTTTCATGCTTGAATGTATGAAATATGGATGTTAGGAAGGAAATAAAAATATAAATTAAATTTATTATAATTAAACAAAATAGTATGTTGAGCATTTCTATTACAAAA
>NW_027108055.1:261042-272417 GCF_000696795.3 Halyomorpha halys | reverse complement strand
TGCAACCAATATATCTTCATTTTCAGAAAATTCATCTTCACTAATTTCTGAAAACTCTTCGCCAATATTATTTATATCTTCTAAGAACTTGTACTGTCTTGTTTGCTTCGACATTTTTCTGGGTAAAAAATGATCTGTATTACTATAGCTATCAGAATAAAATATAAGCTAGGTACTTACCAAGACTTTCAATTTTTGCCACTTTTTCTTACACTAAAAAGATATTTTCAATCTAAAATTTGATATTTTCTTGAAATTATTCTGAGCTATTTTTGTTGAACTACTTTACGCAACAGTCTTTGGAAGAATGTGCAACTTACTGACTACAAATATGACTGGATAATCTCATAAAACAAAAAAATTCTCTCCGGGTCTAATGACTTGTTGTGGTAGATATCGGTATACAACAAGGATTACTCAGAATAAACAAAACAAAACAAAAGAAAAATATTTTTATAACTGTACATTAATTACTTAGAAAGAGTCATGAAGTCAAATGTGCAAACGCATTAAAATTATACGTGCATTTTCAATGGAAAAGTTCAAAATGGGTCATTTGACCCGTTATGGTATGTTTAGTGTTAATATATCTGTAGGTGAGGGACTCCACATGGCGATGAAAAAAAATTAGCAAATGGTGCTCTATTGATGTCATCAGAATGAGAAAAAAAAACCGTCCTTCCATCCGTACAGAATTCAAATAGTTAACAACATGATTTAACCAATAGCTCGCAAATGAAAATATAAAGCATTTTTGCACATTTCGTCTCTGATGATTTTTTGGACACCCCCAAATACAATTAAAGGGGACAATAGAGATACGAAAAGCCTCAAAAAGGGTTTTCTACATAGGACGAAAAATAAACTGGAATTCACCCCCATTTTAATAGGCCTGTCTCGCCAAGAAAATAATTTACATACAACATTTAGGTTTTTGGTGCGTTGATAAATTATTTCCATATTAAAGTAAAATGAACTGTTTTTATATTTTTTTTGTTTCAATAATGGTTAGGAAAAGAGGAAGAAGTAATAAATAATTTTAAACTTCAAGATATGAATAATTTCTATCAAAATTTTCAACCAATAGTAGTTGTAACACCACAAGGAACAATCTGAAGGAAAAAGAGGTATCAATATAGTAAAGATGCTATAACTTCGGTATGACCTGTTCGACACTCTGCAGAGCTGCCGTGATTCTTCTTCAAACTTTCGCATATTTTTTCCTCAGGAAAGAGCAATTTAATCTAGTATTTAAACGTTAGAGCTTTAGCCGATAATTCCTGTTGATAGTACATAAGATCCATCGCATAAAGTAATATTAATAATTTTTTCTGGAAGCAGAGCATTTCAGAAAAAATGACTGATGTTTTATAAATATTGATTATTTGTGGGACGCAAGATGATACAAGAAGTCTAAAAAAAAAAAAAAAAGACCTTATCCAAGTAGACTCTAAATAATAAATATATCACGGTATATATAGTAGTAATTTCCTTGTAACATGATTTACTTTAACCTCGACGTCATTTAATAGAACATAATGTTCGTTAAATCACTTTCCATCTTATATTACGGTTTATCTTACCACATTAAGAAAGATAAGATACAGATTTCGAAGTTAAAAAAATTACAATCCGAAGAATAAAGAAAAACTGGAGCAATAAACTTGTAAAAAGAGCCCTAAAACAGAAAGTGCCTTGTTGAGGTAATAAAAGAAACAAACAACAAAAAATTACCGAAATTAAGAAGGGAGGGAAATTAAGCCCCAAAACAAATTAGAGAAGGTGGGGAGGAGGTTAGGCTAACTTAAAGTTGGGGAGTGTCAGCATGCACGAATTACTTTTTACTTCACTCCTGCAATTTTCAGCTGTCTGGTACCTAATGGAGTTTTATTGCTACGGTATTGTGGAGTCATTTTACCAATTGAAGCTAACTAGGAAATAAAGTGGTACTAGATAATAGTAATTGATTAGTTATATTATTTTTTTTAATGTTTGAAATTACAAATGGACAGTTGACTTATAATATAATGCATTAATAAAAAATAAAAGTTTTTAAATTAAAGCACAATGTTTTATTAATAGTTTATAAATTTTAGGTGAAAAAATTTATTATTATCTTTTCAAGATAAAGTAAGCAAACTAAGGGAAAGTTAACAATATTTGTTTCTAATATTAGCATTTTTAATTCAATGTTTTATTATTAATATAATGTTTTAATCATAGCTTTATGTACCAATGTTGATTTTTTAAAGTTTTAAAATAACAACTCTTCCATAATTTAATAACCTAATTGCGTAATTAGCTCAAACGCGAAGGAATTGGTTTTTAAATACTCAATCTTTAAAGTCATACGAACAGAATCACCCAATCTACGTTTCGGTCAAGGAAGCATACTTTAGTTCAAACAAAAGTAAATTTTAATTATTATCAATTTTAGAGCTAGTGGTCAAGAGTTTAATTTAATTCTAGAATGAACCTTCTCAAGCATATTCGCCATGCTTGGTACAAATTGGCCTCGTGATAAAGTTAGCTCAACATAAAACTCAGACAGACGTACATTATTAATATATGTTTAGTCTTGAAATAGTTAAGTCCTTCTTTAAGTTAGGTCAAATATATGACATCAATTCTTGATTCAGCAACCGTGATATAATTTTAAAACAACAAAAGTATCCATTAAATACAAAAAAATTACCGATTAAGTAGGCATGACTTGAAGTTATTCACAAAGTTTCTTCAAATAAAAAACAAAACAAAAATCAGACTTGAAAACAACTTAATACATAGCACAAGATGTAATGATTCTAAAATGGATACGTACACACATAGTAAAACACACATTATACACAGAGCCCTGAATTTTGAATATTGAAAACAAGCAGAAAATGTCATATAATATGCAATGAAAACAGTAGAATATGCCATAAAAAACATAAAATATGCAACAAAAAATCTGAACTATGCAACAATGTAGTCAGATATTTAAATATACAACTAATGTTCCTACGAAAGGTTCTGAACAAAGATTAAAAAGAATTAAAAACTAAACAAAGATATTGTTAAATGTTGTAAAATATGAAATACACATAAAATTAAGATGTCAAAATAATAATATTTTTGGATTAGTAACAAAAGAAAAACAGTAATGATTATATTCAAAAAGAAATTGAAGGTCAACGGCCAGTAATTTCCTTATAACTATAGACTCAATTATTGTAAAACACCAAACATGTAATTTTTATATAATTCAAAACTTTTTTTTCAAAACCTCTGGACCCATAAGATTTTTTCCATCCCAATACTTTTTAATCTTACCAGTCTTTTATTTGTGCCAAGGTTGTTGCTGAGCACCATTTGTGCATTCTTTTTTCATAAATTGTTTTCTAAACTAATCTAAAGTAAATGTAAAGAGTTTGCCATCACTAATAAGGTAGGTATTTGTGGCTATCATAAAATGAATCAGGTTTGATGCAAGAAAATACGAGTTCAGTAAATATCAGATTCGGCAACCATTTGAATCTAAATGGTTCAAAAACTAAAATTGTATTTTTTTTTTAACCGGGTATTTGAACCTTAATGGTTATCTGAGTGTTTCTTCTGTAAGAAGATTATTCCCTGCCTTCCTGCGTCATGTCCTTGCTCATTAAACCTGCCGAAGAAAAGCCGATTATTGGTTATCCCAAAGCCTGAACCCCGACCCCATTGCCCACGGACCAGCCCCTTCTGATTCAGGAATACTTTCCGAGCCATCATCCAGGACATAAGAAAGCAGGAGGAGAGACACCCCCTGTTTATTGACTAATTGTGAGGGATCTACCCTTCTCAGATTTAATGCCCTCCTGCAGGTCTGTGTCTGATTGGCTCCTCTTTAATCTACCTCCCCTCTAATTTCCTTAATTTCTAACAGTAAGAACTGAGCATTCATCAGGCCATCGAGATCACTCCTATTATTATTTATAATACCGTAAAATAAAATCATAATAGACAAGAAATGTATTATCTATAGATGTAGAAATATATGTGTTTATGAAAAGATAATTTTGTGTTGTATTGGGATAAAAGTCCCCTAAACATATTTACAAAGGCTTTATGATCATTTGTCAGGCAAAATATTAAAAATTACTACAATTTAATTGTAGCCCAGTTTGCTTCATTATAAAAAAGTTGAAAGAATAGGTGTAGTTTTAAGGAAAGGTGGATGGAGGATTGACGCATACAGATGGGGAGAGAATTCCAGAATGAGACGTTATAAGTAAATAAATTTTAATTGATGTTTCACATACCAGGTAAATTTAGGTTAAAATTAATTCTAGGTCTTTTCAAAGCATTTGGGAAATTATTTTTTAAGTATTCTATAAATTCAATATATCCACTTTTAGAAAAATTTTATAAAAAAAAAAAAATGAATTCTGGAGGAATTTAGACAAAGATTTATTGGAAATTTTTATTTATGCCACTTCTTTGGCTAGAGAAAATTTAGGTTTTAAAATCAAGAAACCGTCTGAAAAGGGATAAATTATTCATTAAAAGATAAATGATGAGGATATATTAAATGTTGATAGAATGGTTCTCAAATATAGTATGAGGGAAAGCATAATGGAAAAAAATTATCAGACTGGTGGTACGCAAAAATCAAACTGCACATGCATCACTTTGATGTTATTCCAATTCTTTTCCACAGAAACCTTCTTTTATGCATCTTTCGGCACTCAAGAATAATGGTTGCATATATTCCATATGAAGGCTTTTTCGTTATTTTTGTTCTTTTAATTACTACTTTACTCGAATTCAAAACTCTTATGTGATCTAATTAAAAAAAATAAGCCGAAAAAATACTGAATTACGGTAACCAAAAAAGTGACTTAATTCACATTCTTTAATCGTTCACCTTTAGACAACGTTTTGGCTCTGTGCGGCCACTTCCCCCCGTAAACCTTGGTCCTTTTTTTATTGGTGTAGTCGAGGATTTATGTGTGATATACAGAAATATGGGGGAAGAGAGGGAGAAACAGTGTGCATTCGGGATGGTATGGTCCAACTACGAATTTTGAGTAACATTTTATGTCACCATAAGAATTTCATTTTTTTTTTTTTAATCAATTATTGCATCATACTAATATAATACATTTCATGTATTATATACATGAAATGTATTATATATGTTTTTACTGAGTTTTCTCCTTTTTATTGCCTTGTGGCATTATAAGGTGTTGATAAGAATTTCAATTCCTTTACATCATTCTATGTTATATTAATTTCTGATATTACTATTGTGATTGAAATTTTATTTAATTATGATCACAATTAATTTATTAAGCTATTCTTAACTATATCCTGTTTCATATTTTTTTTTAATAAAAAGGAAGAGGAATAAATGAATAAGTATTTGTTTTTGTTTATTATTTGTTAATTATTAAAACCGTTCTTGGAATGGGCTACGCTAAAACTTGAGTGAGAAAGGATATTGAGACATGTCTTGTATGAAATATTACAGCTTGAAAATTCAATTAAAATAATTTAAGTATCTAAAAAAACATAATTGAGGTATTAGGAGGAAAAAAGCCTTTTTCTCCAAAGCTCTAAAGCTAGGCTAGAAAAGATATCGTTACAGGCTTAAGTCTCAGAATAAGAAATGGCTAAGCAGTTTATCCCGTAACAAATGGACCGGCGGATCCAGATCAATCATTCGCCCCGAGGATAGCAATTTATATCCAGCAGTTCTTGAGGAAGGGGAGGAGTGCAAAAAATGATCTGATTGCCCTCTCAGCCATCAGTGTCGCCACCATCGCCTTCCTAACCCTTCTTCTTCTTCGGCAGATTAATTAAGCCGTGTAGAGAATAATTATAAGAGTCGGTGCCAGGGCTAAGCGTCCTCTCCTCATCCCATCTTCTAGAGATTCCTCAGGACTTAGGGATTTTTATCCATAGACAGGGGGAGGGAGAGGCGAAGAGTTTAGGGGAGTTTTAAAACCATCCTTCATCTTTTGGACTGGGTGTGTAAGCGGTAGGACGCAACATAAGAAGAGGATGCCCTAATCTTTAGGCGACAGTTTTTGTCTCTGTGGAGGGTGTAAAGCCCTAATAGCCGGCCGTTTATACAGGGGCTGAGAAATATATAACAGGCATATCTCACTTCCGCCGCTCTCCTTCCGCAGGGGCGTTTTTAAAAGCCCTGGTGGCATGATCATAATCACCTCCCGAATACAGCTTTAGTCCTGATCCAGGAGAGGGTTGTGGCTTTCTGATTTATATCTTTAATTTAAGGCAGGCTGAGGATATTACCAACTATACAAAAAGATCTATCAAAGTGCTGTTCTATTTAAATTTAACTATAACTATTCTTTAATATGATAAAAAAAAAATCATAGAACATAAAAAATGTAATCGGAAAAAAACGTGTACCTTCGAAATTGTTAAAATTGCCCCGTGATAAATCATGGTTTTTGGCTTATTCAGATTGTTTAAGGCTGATTATTTTTGAAAAAAATGTCAAGAACTTTTTTATTATTTTATTTTATTTTTATACCAGATCGGCCTGGTGGTTACATGGTTGATATAACTTATATAATATATATTTTTTAACAGTTGATTATGAGGGGATATAGTCATACAAATGACTAAATTAATATAATATAAATTTCGCTTATTTAATCACAATCCGCCAGTTACATTCATTTACTAAAGTGAAAAATTGTTTTCTAGATATATCTGAATTTTATCAACGGCTCTTTTCGAAGATGTTATTCTCAAACTGCTCAAACATTAACCCTGGAATGTAAGTAATTTCCTACCAAATAAAAATTTCGAGAAAATAAAATTTTATCAGAATAATTAAAAATAGGAAGACAAAAGCAGTGAGGAAGCAATACTGACCTATGTAGCTGCCAGACATTTTTATGTATTTGTTTCTTTTCAAATATCAAAGCAAATTATAATTTTAATAAGTAAGTCTTTTATTTGTTTATAACCATAAGATGTTAGGAAAATATTTTTTTCAAAACTGGAGGGTTTGCACATATTAAAATTATCGTAGCCTCCATTTAGTTGAAAGCACATATCTCTAAAGTTCAACTGAATAGGTACGCCTAAGAGAATATGTTTGTGCATGCGGTAAGTAGTGGATATAATCAGATGGAACCTCTTGTATTTGTACGAGTAAACATAAAGAGAGTGTATTCATGTGTTTTCAGAAGTCTCCAGTTTCATTCAGATGTGGAAGGCACCCAACTACTATACTAAATTTTATTATAGTGATATGTATCGGTGTATTGTCGGTAGGCAGGTCAATTATAAACAATAGTTGCGCCAAACACTTTTCTAAGACGCCCCTTTTTGAAACCAGTGGGGGCATAAGCAAAAGAGAACAGATTGAAGAGGAAGAGACAGAAGTGGTAGAGCTACAGAAGTAAGAAGTCCAAAGAGAGGGCAAGATGCACTTTGACCAGACAAAGTCCGTAGAACAGCTATGAGACCTGAAAGCCATCCCTTATGAACAAGATGACACTTCCACTACTACACGCACCACCTAACTCAACCAACTCAGCACTACTTCAGATATATAATAGGTAATAATGTAATAATCGATATTGTATGGCAAACCAATTATCTAAATCATTTCAATCATATTGTAATTTCCTTTGATCATATGAATGTAAATAAACACTTTGTTTCTTGACATAGCTTATAAACTACTATATTACCCAATATCACCACTTATTACATTATATAATTAATGGTAACAATATTTTTTTAAATACAAAGATATTTAATTGGTAACTGGTAAATACACAAAAAGCTTTTTGAAATCCAATTATAATAATAGTTTTGCAGGACTCAGTATAAATTAATTAATTAACTTATTTTGGATAATAGACTTCACCGATTATCCTGGCATCCTGACTAAATCCCGAGAGAGTACATAACAATAGAGATCCCCGACAATCCACTAGTATCTTTAAGGATGCGAAAACATACCGTCTATTAGAAGATATAGAAGTATAAAAAAGAGTGATTTCCATTTTTGTTTAATTAACAGTTTAAAAAAAATGAGTTCTGTACAACACATAGCAATAGTGAGTTAGTTATATATCGAGTGATGAATCACAAAACAGTAGAATTTGTGAATAATATTTCTGAAAATAAAATTGTTAATAAATTAAACGCCAGGGATATATTGCTGCAATTTTTCAGCGAAAGAATGGACTAAATTACACAGCGAGAGAGAAGCCTCTGGCCATTCCATTTGAATAAATAAATAAAGAAACTGGAATTGAAATGAATAAAATCACATCCATCATGATGACACATGTAGTCCATTTCATTATTCATGAGGAACATTAAAAACTGAGCGACCATTCGCAACAAAATGATATTCCGGCCGTCTCTTCCCGGAGTCGAAAAAAGAAGAATTACATTGCTAATTAATTAATCAGGTCCCCATTCAATCCAGTTATATTTGAAAACATTCATTTCAAAATGCTCATTTGCAAACATGAAAACCTTGTTTTTCAATTTTCAGAATCCTGTTTCGGCACAAATAAAACCATTTCCATATTAAACGACACAGCATTATAATTAAAATGGAAATTCTGTTTTATCCAATCATTATCCTTAGAGATACTTTGTTTTAAATTGCAAGTGGGCATTAATTAGGGGCGTGCCTAATTTTTTCTCTCGCTGATTGAAAAAATAATTAAAAACGAAATCCAGATTTATATTATATGTTTTATAGTATGTGAAACACACTAAATTTATTTGTATAATAAAAACCATAAATCGATTTTTCATGAAAGAGAAAAAAAAAGTATATCACTTGATGATAATAAAAATCATGTTCCGAACATCAGAATCGAAATATCAATATCAATATTATGAAAACTATTATTTCCGTTTGGATATAATATAATTGCAGTTCGGAAGACTAAAACCACCACCCAACCAGGAGGAACAAAGGAGCATTTGAAAAGAATATCTGTACAGCTATAACCTAGGAAAGGTCAGGGGTTCAGTAATCGGTAAGGAAGTACTTCTTGAACAGCAGTTGTGCAATAAAGTGATCATAATCACGCTTAACCGCCAGATTTTCCTCCTAGGATGAACTGAACTACAAATAATAAAACGAACTAATATTAAATAATTCTTAAATTTGAAGCTACGATGAATAACTATTTTGATGCAAACTGTACAGGTATATTTCATGTGACAGAAAAACTTGTAGGAATAAAACCTTTTAATGACCTATTAAATGTTTTTAATATTTCTTTTATTAATATTAAAAGAATTGAAAAACAACCTTGCAGGTTTTGTTCTCAAACCCTATTATATTCGATTAAGTGAAAATAGTTATACATTTTAATATACGGCGAAAATGTATGTATATATATATTCTGTCTCATTTAAAATCAATATAGATTTATCCGAATAAGGGATTTTAATTTTTTCGTATTTTATAGTTTTTAAAATAAATTCGGTTACACTATTCTTAAGAGTTGATACCACTCTAAATATGAATATTATAAAATTGAAATTTAGTTATAATTATTATTATATGTAAAAAAACATTTACTTGAACACTACCCAACTTTTAAAATAACATGGAAAGTGATTGAGGGGTAGAAAGAGAGTTTCATATTATTTAATTTTTTTTTTCTTTGGAAAGGAAAAGTTGAAAATTGTGTCTAAACTTTTTCTACATTTTTTATATTGCTTCATATACCTTTAAAAAAGGGTTAAAACATATTTTTAAATATTAATCCAAAGGAAATTTTTGATTTTAACTTATCTTCTACAGCACATTTTCTGTTCTCGAATTTCATAACCGATGCCACATCATGCATACACACAGCACTTTATAGCAACATTGAACCAATTATATGAAACAAATCATAAGACAGACCAGTGAGCAAGTCCACCATGTGACCCCTAAACCGGTCTTCCTGACCCTCCTCGTGTAAGACAATGGTACCCCTGAACTGGCCATTGTATGCAGAAATAAAAATTACCCTTATTCCAGGGTCATCCAGAGTATTATCAGCCAGTTCAAAGCTAGCCCGAAACCATGCAACATCATAAGAGGTAATATGAATTTTATAAATTATAATTACAGGTATAATATAATATATAAAGGTAATAATTAGGAGTATTAAGAAATGTTTGTAGGAAAAGAAGCATATATAGCACGTTTATATGTATGTAGTAGTTTTAACTTCATCTTATATCGTATTTATTGATACACATATTAAATATGTATTATGTTTTGTATTTTTTTTCCCATATTTTATATAATATATAATTTAAATTAACTACAATTTACTAATTTTTATCACACTTATTATTCATCTAAAATATTTAGCAACTCAAAAACTTGAATGAATCTGTTATTACATTCATAGTTATCTACCAAATTATAAATATATTGAAATTGATTTGTATTGAACTAGAAATTAGAAAAAAAAAATAGCACGAAAAAACATCAAAGTTGTATTTTTTTGATAATTAATTTAAGTAAATATCATGTACGAAACTAAATTACATTTCAATTTTTAGTATTAAAAAATAAGTCAGTAACAAAAAAGAAAAATATCTGTACTCAAATGAACAATCAAATTTTATTAAATTTCAAAAATTATATACAAAATTATATACATAAAAAATCGTAAACATTAATCATTTGTATTCAGATATAAATATTTTTATGTACAAATGTGGATTTAATTGGATTAATAGGCACTATGTGCATACATGAAAACGAATAATTAATGTTCTTACAAGTTTTTTTTGGGTATGTATAAATTGCTTTCAGAAAACTTCTTCAATATCGTTTCAACGAAACATTATCAATTACTCGGAGTTCAAAATTCTTTTATTGCTTTTTTACAAAATGTCCATTGGGCATTTCATCTTTGATTGTTATTTACATTATTACAAATGGACATATGAATTCTTCAGAATTCAAATAATATTGAAGGAATATATCAAATTTTATTTTCTATGTAGAATTCTATAGTAAATTAATTAAAAAGAAAAAAAAGAAATTCAATAACTTCCAAAAAAACTGAACACAGACATTTTTAAGAAAAGGTAGTAATTACTTGTGCTAAAAATAAATATTATGTCGAAAGAAAAGATTACTTTTTAAATTAAATTTAATTTCAATTAAGATTAATTTTATTATACGAGAAAACTTCTATTGAGATGAAATTCTAATATTCCTTTGCATGAAATGTAGCAGGGAGAAACTGATCACTGTAGTGAAACTCCTTGCCTCGACTCTGTTTGGTTGTTAATGAATAAATAATTATTGGGAATAAGGAAAACAATTACTAAAATTTACTAATGTTCTCTCTCTCTCTCTCTCTCTCTCTCTATATATATAT